>NC_067495.1:6064701-6208922 GCF_947179515.1 Apodemus sylvaticus | reverse complement strand
TACCGCCCACAATGGATGATGTTCTACATGTTGTGAAAGCCCTCTGTACATCTCTTTGACTGTATTTACTATTATGAGTTATATCTGCATTTTTTATGTGTTCATGCCCTCCAAAGGATTGTGAGGCCCTAAGGTGCAGGGTCTATGTCATAGCTATCTTTGTATGCTCAAAGTCTAAGAAATGCTTGGTAAATAGTAGGAGCTCAGAAAATGAACAAATTCTGATTTATTCTTTTAGTGAACCCATGTCCTCTCACTGTAGCATCAAAGGAAAAAGAACATCTTCTAATATATCCAGTGGCATTTAATAATCACTATCATCTATTTGGTATCTCCTATAAAAGTTTTGGGATGTTGGAAACTTTGAAGATTTATTCCAGAAGATTATCCTGGGAATTAAGACATATTAATGGCACCTCTCTTAAAGATGAGGTAAAGTAAAATATCATGGAACTTTGAATCAAAATATGTGAATAAAATGACAGGTCCATTATTTTCATTATTATTGTGATATTCCAAATAGGCAAAATATTATGTAAATTAAGATGTTATGGAAATACTTGTTACCTAGCATTATGTGACAGTGCTTCCAAGAAAAATTTGTCAATTTTCCTTATTTTAGACAAAAAAAAAAAAAATCAAATCAATTTGGTACATGTACAAGTATAGACAAAAAGTCAAAATTTTTCAATTCCGGAGAATTGCAAAACAATATTTAATAATCCCAAGTGTTTTAAGCAAGAGTATGACACCAAATGAGTAAAATCATCCTAAGTTTATAGAAGTTATAGAGATTTGCTTTACAAGTTCTTTTGGGCAGAGAGAATTTTATAGCTCAGTTGACAAAGAATGACTCTGAGTGGGAATGAGAATCTTAATCTTGTTTTGAGAATATCTATTGTATAACTATAGTATAGATCTTTATATTCTTTTGCAGTTACCGTAGCAAAAAGAATTTCATAAATGATGTGTTCTGCAAATAGATTTTGCAAAGGAAAATAACTAGATTTAGAGACTAGACAGAATTGTTGATTCCCTTGCTGAACTAAATAACTCTACCAAAGATACTTAGCAGAATAAAAAATCAAGTTCTTCAACTTCATGGCCAACTCTTAATTTCCCTTACCCAGTTCGTTTTCTATTAGTTTCAGAAACATTACTTAAAAGTCTTTTGCCATTTGATGAAAATTAGACATGATTAACTTTTAAAGATTTAACTACATAAACATAGAAATTGGGAGTCAATCTGTTTACAATTTGATTGGGATTTTTTGTTTTGTTTTGGTTTGTTTTGTTTTGTTTTGGTTTGGTTTGCTTCAGTTTTTCAAGACAAGTTTCTCTGTATAGCCCAGGCTGTCCTGGAACTCACTCTGGCCGGCCTTGAACTCAGAAATCTGCCTATCTCTACCTCCCAAGCACTGGGAATAAAGGCTTGCACCACCACTGACTGCCTAGTTGTTTACAACTTGAATTCTAAATAAAAGCTTCTATTACTGTTTCCCGTAAGATGACAAATAATTCGTTTAAATGCACAAACACACACACACATACACACACACACACATGCACACACACACACACATACACACACACACACCTTTTAAGGCAATCTTAAGGGAAAATAATGGGAAAGGTAGAAGATGCTGTAGCTGAAACCAAAGTGTGGTTTTATTTGCATTGACATTTATAAATTTTATGAAATTATCATATACTTGGTTATAATGAAAACAAAAGGTATCGATGATTAAATTAATGACTTTGAATTAAGTAAGAATTGGATATGACACTTGTAGGCTAAGCGTGTTGTGAGGCACAAGTGAGGAAGTAGACACTTCCCTGTTCTTGTAAGAACGAGGAGACAAGGAATAACCAGTTCATGAATATATAATTTCAAATGGAGAAAATAGTCTTAAAAGCAGAAAATGTGAGGATGGGCATCTGAGGAAAATTAGCCTGAGACAGTACAGATAACTCTTGAAGTAATATGTGGCCTTTAAGTTAATAGGAAAAATCATTTGAAATGTAAACAAAGAATATAGAAAAAAATTAGGTAGGAGTTTATAAGCTAGAATAGATTGCAAACACAGGACAAGAGGACCTTGTATAGATCCTATGTTCAGAATGAAAAGAGTTTGTTTCATAATCTTAAATACAACTAGTCTGCTTAAAACACATAAATAAAGAGCTTGGGTGGGAATCTAATAAGAGGCACATGACACTGGAGTACTTTGACACATGTTAGACTACATTAATAATGCTGCTCTACAACATTTTAAGGAAGTGGACTAATTCATTTTTATATTCAGCACCAATGTAGACTGATTACTGTTGCTATGCATTTTCCTAAGTGTTTAAATAGAAAAATGAATAAGAAAAAACAAATGAATGACCAAATTTTTGTCCTTCTTGGCTATAGGATGAAAGAGAAGAATGCACACTCATCTTCAGAGACTAGTACGTGAACTTGTACAGCGGTTTCAAAAAAAAGTAAATATTTCAGTCTAGAACAATGGGAAAGAAGGGAATGGAGGAAAATAAAGCTATGAGGTGTTAAGAGGTAAAATAGGCCTCAGTGATAGATAAGGAACTGGCTTGTGAGAAAGGAGACATCATGCCTATTTCTGTGCTGATAAAGGTGACATTTACTGAGACGGGAAAGTCTAGAAGAGAAATGGGTTGCATTTACTCTTCTCTGTTGGGAGACAATGGGCTATGGCCATAAATACAATCTCATAAGTTCAAGGTTGAGCGCACTGACCTTCGTGGAATATGCAAGTAGAAAGATAAATAGATAGTTGGATATATACATCTGAAACTCAAAGAAGTCTTGTCTAGAGAAATTTGGGTACCATCAAATAATAAATAGAACTCGAGCTTATTAAGTTGAAGATTTCACAAGAACAGGGTCTGTGTCTTCTTTTGCCCACAATTGGAAATTTATAACTCAATCTGATACATTGAAGGTGCTTGGTATTTTTTAAGTGGTGAAGATTTAACAAGGGAATCTAAAATCATTTTAATACTGAATATAAAGTACCAATCTACTAATATAACATATTTGGTGGGTTTTGTGCCCAAAATGGTAAACAAAAGCAACATAACTCACTTAGATAGTACCAAAAAATAAGTGACCTTAGACATGAATATAGTTTCATATAACTAGTGTGTGTTTTTTCCTTTCAAATAATAGATTTCCAAACCTGTAAATTTTACTAAGTAATAATACTGGGCAATAATCAAAATGCATAGTGAGGAAAACATGAAAAGAGCAGAAGAATAAGATGAGGAGGAAGAGAATGAGAAGGACTAGGAAGAGAGGGAGGCAGAGGAGGAGGAAGAAGAGGAGGAGGAGAAAGAGCAGGACGAGGAAGAGGAAGTGGAGGAGGAAGAGGAGGAGGAGGAAAAGGAGGAGGAGGAGAAAGAGGATGAAGAGGACGAGGAGGGGGAGGAGGAGGAGGATGCTCTTGATGATATAGAATTGGCCAGAGCCAAAGCTTCTGATAAACAAATTTTGTTCCCACTTTGCTGTTTTTGACATAAGTTTCTTCAGCCTGATTCAGGTTTGCTGGAAGTTTCTATGCAATTTATTTTGTTTGAAGGACTTAAACTAAAATCTGTCACCTTTGTCAACTCCCAGTTCTTTATTATAGCAAATTGCTCCCTGCCTGTCCCTCAGTGAAAAACAAAGCTGCAGAATCTAGAAACCCTTTATCAAATGCTTTTGTGTACTGAATCCTTTTGAGCCTAGGCTAAAAAGCCACTCAAAAAGATGTGTACCATATCATTTAGATATTTAAAATCTAGTATTAACAATAGAATACTTCAGTTGCTCCAACATATAACTAGGGCACATGCTCCAATATATTTATAGCAGCCTTATTTATAATATCCAGAAGCTGGAAAGAATCCCGATGTCCCTCAATGGAGGAATGGATACAGATGTGGTATATTTACACAATGGAGTACTACTCAGCTATTAAAAACAATGGATTCATGAAATTCTTAGGCAAATGGATGGAACTAGAAAATATCATCCTGAGTAAGGTAATCCAATCACAAGGGAACACACATGGTATGCACTCATGGATAAGTGGATATTAGGCTAAAAGCTCTGAATACCCAAGATACAATTCACTGACCACATGAAGCTCAAGAAGAACAAAGACCAAAGTGTGGGTGCTTTGGTCCTTCTTAGAAGGGAGAACAAAATAATCACAGGAGATAAAGGATGGGAGGGAATTGGGAGGAAGAAAGGTGGAGAGAGGGAAAGGGGTACAGGATCAGGTGTGGGAGGAGATGAGGGAGATTTACAGAGGGTCAGGAAATTGAACAGAGGTGTGTAGCAACGGGCAATGGGGAACTGGCAATAGCCAATGGAAAGTCCCAGATGCCACGAAAGCAAGAGGCTCCCAGGACCCAATGGGGATGACATTAGCTGAGACACTTAACAAAGGAGAGGGAGAACGTGTAGAGACCTTATCCAGAAGTTAGGCATGCCCCCCCCCCCCCCCGGTTGAGGTCACCACTCTTCTCAAAATTTTAACCCAGAATTGCTCCCATCAAAAGAAAATACAGGAGCAAAAAGTGGAGCAGAGACTGAAGGAAAGGCCATCCAGAGACTGCCCCACCTTGGGATCCATCCAATATGGAGACACCAAACTCAAACTCTATTGCAGATGCGAAGAAGTACTTGCTGACAGGAGCCTGATACAACTGTCCCCTGAGGGGCTCTGCCAGAGTCTTACAGACGCAGATGCTTGCAGCCACCATCAGACTGAGCACGGGGACCCAAGTGGAGGAGTTAGGGGAAGGACTGAAGGATCTTAAGTTGTTTGTAACCCCATAGGAAGAACAACAATATCAAACACCCCCCCCCCCCACACACACACACCAGAGTTACCAGGAACTAAGCCACCAATGAAAGAATATACATGGAGGGACCCATGGCTCCAACTGCATATGTAACAAAGGATTGTCTTATCTGGCATCCCTTGTTTCTGTGAATACTTGATGCCCCGTGTAGGGAAATGCTAGGGCAGTGAGGCAGAAGTGGGTGGGTAAGTGGAGGAGCACCATCATAGAAGCAGGGGGAGCTGGAATGAGATAGGGAGTTTGTGGAGGGGAAACCGGGAAGGGAGATAACATTAGAAATGTAAATAAATAAAATAACTAATAAAAATTAATTAAAAAACAATAGCATACTTTCAGTGCTTTGTTTACTGTGTATTGTGTATATATATATAAATATATATATATATACATAACTATATATTACTAGTGCTGAGATACAATACTTTGTACACTAATGTCTTTGTAGTTGAGATGTATCCTGTAATATATGGCATCTTAGAGTGTCCAGATAGGCAGCATGCATGATGTAGTTGCTGTTGTGTGAATATGGAAAATTTTGGTTGTTTTCCTCGTAATATGACCAGACAATTATAATCCTTTGATGCATCATACAGAAAATCATTTGAGAACCTTTTGATGGAGGAATTTAAGTCTAACCCAAAAATACTGTATGGATGTTCTATGACAAAATCAAAACTTACAGAATGCAAAATGCATATTAAGAAAAAATTCTGAAGGCAATGGAGTAGCAAAATGTACCTACTTTCCTTTCCATTTTTTTTTTACATTTGTATCACCAGGTGGCATACAAATAAAAAAGAATAATAACTCTGAACCAACATACAATTGAATAGAAAAGGGCATTATGTGAACATAGTTTTAGAAGTACATTGATAAATTTATTTCATTCATACCTCCTGTTTTATGTATGCCATAAATAAAATGAATGATAATATGAATGATTCTTTATGGACAACAGATGATAAAAGTACTATCCGCATATCTCTAAAGAAGCTCTTTCAAACAGACCCAGTTGAAATTCCAAATGAGAGATTTGTGCCATAGTTTAAATTTCAGGTTTCACTATTGCAAGAAAATAAGCAATATGTATTATGTAATATGTCTCATATAAAACATAAAATGGCACCTAACGATCAACAGCATCATCGACTCAATAAAACAGTACAATTAATGCTTCAAAACACCAATGGCCAGGACAACAAATAGAAAAACTGAACAGTAACACCCAAAAGATGAACAAAGAGAAGGCATAACTTGAACTCAAACTTTATTTTTCTAAAACATGAATCAAAACTCCCAAAGAAAATCTGAGTCAATGAGTTTTAGCACAGAGCTAAAACTCATATTGTTCCCAGGGAAACAATATGATAATATGAATGATTCTTTGCTGGTAATTTTCCAGTTACAACGAAGACATTTGTTCACATGAACTATAAGGACACTTGTTACTTTAAGATCACTTCTTGACAAAAATTTATGTTTTAATCTCATAAGATATGGGATGAATTCACATGAGTTAGTCTTGAAAGAATTTTCCATAAACTCTTTTCAGTACCCTTGAGCCATCAGGGATGATTTTATGCTTGAAGATCATTTTTAATAAAGTAAGTTATATAATCTACAGAACATTAAGTTATAAACTACAATAATCTCCTTTTGCATACATGAAACCTTTCTGGAATGTTTAGCTCTACTCTGTGTTCAAAATGTTAGTATTCAAATTTAGAAAGCACACGGGAGAGATTAAGAGCTGGTATATTTGAAGAACAATTAACCCAGGCAGTATACTAAGAATGCTTCACATACTGTCTCATATAAGTATCACAGCTTCCCTAGGAGATCGGTGGCTACATCTTTGTGGGTTAAGGAAGCATCTTTTTTCAGACTAATATGAGTAAACCCTCACTGCTGAACATCTACTACTACCATAAGATAAATTTCAGTCTACATGGGGACTATAGCCACCAGGCAATTTGATCCTTCATCTTAGAACCCAGAATCTACTTGTCTGAATGACAGTGTTCACTGATCTATGACTTTAAATTTAGAATTTTTAAATTTTGAGTCTAAGTGGATATTACAAATAACTAATTTCATGATGATCCCTTCCACAGGACACATTTGTCACTGAACACTCTAACACAATATCACACATGAATTACTTTTTGGGATAGGCAATAAAAATTGTTTTCAAATAATGTTAAACTTATTTCTTCAATATACAAGTTGGTCTATTTCCCCTTCTGATCAGACTGTCTAGTTTTTAGCACAGTTTTCTTTTACAAAGCCCTGTAGGGTGCCTTGGGATTAAGACAAGAAGTAAACATAAAGTGAATGCTTACATTCATGTTTATGTTAATATCTTTCTTCCTATTTATTGGCAAACCTAGTTGACTTCTCTATTGAACAAATTTATTCTTTCATAATTACACACACACACACACACACACACACACACACACACACACACACATTATTCTTCTCTCTACCTTCTCTTAAGTTCCTCATACTTCTGTCATTCTTGCTTCTACCCCACAAAGTTTTAGCCCACGGTCACACCTCTCGGATTTTGTTTTGTGATTCACTGAGTGTAACTTGGGCCATCTGTGTGACTATGAGCTTGGATTTAACTATTGATGGGGGCCTGGTGGACTTCCCTTTGGGATATAACTGAAGGCAATTACTAGAATACATCAGTAGCCAAAATTTCAACAAGGAGAGATGAACCTATCCCTGTTCCATAATGATTATTGACTTGCCCAATCTTGTTCTAGGACCAGTGTAGGTAATCTTAGGTTCTGTCAGATTACACTTACCATGGCTATAACAAGCTCTGAAGACAGCATTTTATAGCCTTTCCCCTATCTTCCAGCTTTGGGTTTCTCTCTTTTCTATAATATTCCTTGAGCCTTAGAGGGAGTAGTGTGTGTGTCTTTAGGATTGAGCACTCACCAATCACTTACTCTCAGCACTTTGAGTAGCCACAAATCTCTTCATTCACTGGTGTCCATTGCAATGAGATGTTTTTTTCTGGATTAACAATGAAAGTAGATTTTGCCTATGGGTATAAACAAATATTCAGAGGGCAGTTTTGTTGGAATGTTAATTTAGGAAGACAACAGCAGTCTAGTCCCTCCTAGGACTACAAACCTTACTGGCCATAGAATTTCAACGGGATTTACAATACTAAGCACATATTCACTCCTGTAGATTAGGTTTTAAATTCAATATAAAAGCTTTTGGTTACCCCATGACAATCATGACACTATTGTACTGTTGGGCACATCTTGCCAGGCAGGTTAGCACTGTAGTTCAGGGGTAAAAAGATAGGTAAGATCAATCATGTCTTTTCTGCCCCCTGTGCCCCAAGTTACAGCTTCTGGCATTTATGAATACTAACTACCTAGAAAGAACTACCTTCCAGCTTGGTAGGGCAAACAAATAAAAAACAAAAGTTCAAGATCAAAATCTGATAAATACTGAGTTTGAGGGCTACAATGTACTATGTCTCAAAGAATAGTGAAAACAAAAAAAAATGGAAATGAAACTGAAATTTATGCATAGACTTAATAAAGCCCCAAATTTGATTCCAGCACCATGAAAAAATCCTTATACTTTATCTTACCTTGCACATGTTTCATTTTATCAGGGCACTGGATCCCATTTACTGTTAGTGAACACAACTGGGATCAATAGGATTTAGCCTTTTAAAACAGTGTATAAGAATAACAATAGGAAAAGACTTAAGATATACGACAACATCCTCAGTCTTCTTAGACTCCAAATGATTTGAACCCCTGTTATCTGATATTCTAACACTTCTACTCATAAATTTGAGTTTCTCTCTTCATTGCCTTATCTCTCTTTAAAAAAAAAGACAACAAAATAAGAAAACCCAGAAACAAACAAAAGGAAAAAAACATAAGTTTCTTGAACAGAATTACAATGCTGAAGGCATGAAAACACAGATCCTAGAGGAGAAGGGGAGGATGGGGAAGGATTGTGGAAGGAGGTGACTGGGAGGGCCAGTGAACAGGATGCCAAAAAAAGGTAAAATTAAATTGAGAGAGAGAGAGAGAGAGAGAGAGAGAGAGAGAGAGAGAGAGAGAGAGACAGAGAGAGACAGAGAGAGAGAGACAGAGACACAGAGAGACAGAGACAGAGAGAGAGACACACACACACACACAGAGAGAAAGAGAGAGAGAGAGAGAGAGAGAGAGACAGAGAGAGAGAGAGAGAGACAGAGAGAGAGAGAGAGAGATCCTGCTATGGCTGCTACAAGAAGCCATGCATTTAGTGGCTAAGCATAGAATGTATTTTGCCCTGACTTCAGCCTGATATTATCTCAGCCCCATAGTCACTTACTTCTCCTGGAAGCCTAGATGACAGTTAGTGACACACTGCTGGCAGAGGAGCTGTGATGGCTAATCTTTATTGTCTACTTGACTAGACTGAAACTCACCTTGGAACATAGAATACCTCTGGGTATATCTATGAGGGCATCTATTGATACAATAAGACCTAGGACTCTGGCCCAATGAATGCATTAATTTCTTGATAGCTTCATAATCTGATGGCATTACCTGGACACAGGGACATAGTAAAAAGTAGGAGGTAGAGAGCCTAGTTAAAGTAAATAGTAAAGTAAACTTTTTATTAAAGTTGTCCTTGGGGGCTGTGGGCGCTACATCTAATCTTAGTCCTTTCCAGTACACACTTTCTTTGCTTCCTGGTTAGCATGAAGTAGAAACCTCTCCTCCACAACCTCCTCCTGCAACCATGATGCCCAAGGACATGAAGGCAAGTAATCATAGACTGAACACTCTGAAACTGCAAGACAAGATTGATGTTTCCTCCCTTAGGGTGTTTATATCAGTCCTTTTGTGCCCGCTATGCAAAAGGAACTAATCCAGCATCCTAGGCACTATTGTTCTGAAAACTTCCTGGCAGTGTCCCATGAAGTGTCACACCAAAAGGACATGCCTGCAAAGGTAAAAAAGAGACAAGATCTGTACTTAGACTGTTTTCATCACAGCTACTAACATCCAGATATCCCTGGTTCCTTGTTTTATCATGCTACAGCACAATGTCTTGGCCCTTCTATTCTTTTACCAGGAAAGGAAACCATATCTGCACAAGGCAACCCAGTTATTAGCTGCTTGAATGGCTGCCCCCTTGGCATCCCTTTCCTCTCATTGCTCATTTATTCTCCTTTTCATAATATCTAATTTACTGATACTATAGAGTCCATGATGTCCTTGAGAAAGGAGAAAACGAATTCAAGATGTCTCTCTTGAAATAATACTTTAAAATATTCAGCTGTAACTTGTATTCATTATTTCCATGAAGGGACTGTGAAAATAATTCCCGTGGGGGTGATTCTAGATATTATATGCATTTTTTTTAAAGATACTCATAGGACATAAAAAAATTGTCATCTGGTGTCATTGTCTGATTCTAATTTGTATGCATACCTCAGGAGACCCTAAGGGTAGACTGGCAGGTCCTGGGACTCCAGGAGTACTGGGATTTCCAAGCCCATAATCAGGTCTGTGTAAAGGACTTTGAGTATTATAGTTTCCAAACACGCGCGCGCACACACACACACACACACACACACACACACACACAGAGAGAGAGAGAGAGAGAGAGAGAGAGACAGAGACAGAGAGAGAGACAGAGACAGAGACAGAGAGACAGAGAGAGAGGTGGGGGGAGGACAGTAAATGAGTACTGCCTGCCTCAAACTGTATACACCAGTGTACCATAAAAGGACACCAAACTGGAATCTCCCTCAGAGTTGATAGGGAAATGAATAACCAAACTCACAAGGGAAAATTGTATGGAAGAAGTGGGGGAAGGACTAAAATTTAAGTTTCTTACCAGCAGAGGTCACCTCCAAGTAACATAGCCAGTTGAATAAGATTAGTATACAGACATGCGATCCACATTATAGCTGGAAAATATTGGTAGCAGTAGCAATAGCAATCACTTTGAAAATTGAGATGTTAGAACTCAAAAATATCTCTATCCCTTCTTTAAAATATAAATTAGCTGTAGTGCTGGGGTCATGTGTACATATTCAATCTGCATAACTTCTGACTATCATATCTTTCAGCTTTTCATTGTTACCTCAGTCCCCGTTTCCTGACCATTCCATTCCACAATTTCCTGAGCTTCAACAGCCCTTCTACTGAACATATAATGTATGGTTTTACACACACACACACACACACACACACACACACACACACACACATACACACACATCCCACAAACATGCTGTCTTAGGAATTTTATTGCTGTGATAAAACACCATGACCAAATATTTCCTCAGTCAGGAAAGATTATGTAAGACCATGATCTTACATCACTTGCTTTATAAATTTAGTATAGATAGTAGTACTACTTTTGCGGCTCACTTGTACATCTTAAGTTGTGTTTATTAACTAGTAGGTGCTATACACTGTGCTGAGAAAAAAATAAAAAGAGAATAAAAGGAATGCAGCCCTAAGTTTGTTTTCTTCAAGGAGCTTCTGCATTATTTTAGAAGATGAGATGTGTAGATTTGAAAAATAATATTAATATATTGTATATTAAGTATCCTGTTTGCTTTTTTTTTTGTCAACTTGACACAATTTATAGTTACCCAAGAAGAGGAAAGAAGAGAAATGCCTCAATAAGGTTGGTCACAACTGTGCATGGTGAAAGAGACACGTAGATCTCTGTGAGTTCAAGGCCAACCTGCTATACATAGCAAAGTTCAGGCCAGGAAGGGCTACAAACTATCAAAAGAACAAAGAAAAGTAGGCTGGTGAGCAAGTACAGGGCATTTTCTTAATCATTGATGTGGTAGGGCCCAGATCACTATTGGTTGTACTATGGCTAGGCAGGTGGTCCTAGAGTGTATAAGAAGAAAGATGAACAAACCACGAAGAACAAGCTAGTTAATCAGCACTACCCCATGTCCTCTGTATCAGTTTTAGCCTCTAGTTCCTGCCCTGTGTTCCCAACATGATTAAATCTTCAGAGTGATTTGTTGAGTTGGGCAAGGACAATATCTAAATACTCACTGAATTAATTAAACTGAATTGACTTGAAAGTTTTATATTACCACTTAGACCTATCTTAAAAACGCTCAGACATGGCAGAAACCAATTTGATTTTGGAGGTTGTAATTGGGAAGAAATTTGGTGGGGTATTTGTTCTGGATATCAGCAATCTGTTACCAAAAGAGGAGCAATAAAAAAATTAACTTTTGGCAATTAAAAAAAGAGAAGCCAATGAAAAAGCTTGTGTCTTTGAATATAGATTATTAAGTACACCATCAGATGCAACTGCACTTTAGTGATGACAATCAACATGAACTATGTACCCAACATAGAATGGGTTACTGAGCAGTGGTCTAGTACTCTAGAGAAAAGGGGATCCATCAAAAACCTAAGACAAATTTTATGGTTTTGATCTGAAGTATCGCCCACAGGCCCATATGCAAAAGGTTTAGGGTCAAGGTTGTGGTATCATTGGGATATCATAGAAGCTTGGAGAATTTAGTCCTAGTAGAAGTTATTATTTTACTTTCCAGAAGCCACAAGGTAATCATTTTGTTCGACCACATGTTCCTCACCACAATGCACTACCTCACCCCAGACCAAAGAGTAATGGGGCCAAGAATTTTGGATTGAATCCTCTGAAACTGCTATCCAAATAAACCTTTCTTTCTTTGTGTGGTTCATCTTAGGCACAGTTTCTGTGTCTCAGGAAGCTAAGGAACACCTTTTCAAAACACATTTCTTGGGTAGACCCTTTAAAAAAGAAGCATCTCAATATCACTGTAGTAAATCAGAGTATATGTGAATAGAGTTTTTGGAAACTGTACTTATTAACAGAGTAGCTACCCCACAGGTCTTTAAACATCACACATAATATATATAATATGCTCCTAAAAGACTTATTAGAACAGATCCCCACCAGCAGAGGTTCTAGTACAGTACGGCATAGACTTGCATTCCTCTCTCTTTTTTTAAAGATTTATTTGTTTATTTATTTTATTTATAGTATTCTGTCTGCATGTGTGCCTGCATGCCAGAAGAGAGCACCAGATCTCATTATATGGTTATAAGCCATCATGTGGTTGCTAGGAACTAAACCCAGAACCTCTGGAAAAGCAGCCAGAGCTATTGACCTCTGAATGTGCCTCAAAATCAGTATTTGCATTTCTTATGGACTTTGAGATGATACACTGCTGGTGTAGGTGCAATGTTTTTAGGATCAAATAATGATAGTAGTACTTGCACTTTTGCTAGACATAATTTCAGGCAGTTTCTGCTTCGTTTCAAATGAGTCAAGAAGTTGAACAGGAAGCAAGGTGGGGCCTTTTGGTAAGAAAATAAGGACAAGACTACATGGGTCCAGTTCAACTATGTAAGCTAGGCCTGAAACAAGATAGAACTCTTAAGAAAGTTTGGCAAAGTAGAAATCCAAAGCAGGAGCTTCTATGGAGTTTAGTAAGTGAACAGGGAGATCCTGCAGCCATGGCAAGCAGGGCTATCAGTAAAAAGAGGATGCAAAATTTGATCTCCATCTATGGAAAGCAGCAGGTTTCTAGAAGTGTAATACATTGCCAGAATGGAAAGACAAACAAACCATCATAAGCAACAGTGATAAGCTAGAGCATCCAAACATCATTGATGCTGAATCAGGCTGAGAATACTGCATAGCCAGCTAAGAGAAAAGAGATGAGGCTACAGGATGAATCAAATAAAATGAGATTCATATAAGAAGTCTGAAGTTTCCAAGCACAACAGTGTTTCCAAATCATTAAGGCTCTCAAAGCAAAGCTGATAAAGGGAGATCAAGAAAGAAAGTCATTAAGGAAAAGGTTCCATTTTGTCTTCTAAGAGTTCCTCCCTAACCAAAATGCTTCTGTCCTATTTCTTAATCCATTCATCTAATTATGCAAGCAATATACAAACATGCTCTTATAAACATTGCAAACAACAAAAATATATCTGGGAAAAATACTCCAAGTTCTGTTCTACTTGCTTATCCCTAATCAGGTGTTGATGTATTTAAATATACATGTTGGCATGCACATTATTCTGTTTTGTTTTGCCAACAAAAACATATATACTATGTATATATTTTTAATCTTTGTATTTGTTTACTTTCTCTGCATTCTGTTTCTGCATTATCAACTGAAGACACATCTTGGATACATTTCAATATAAACACATAATACATTTTATTCTTCCAAATAGCTGGATGGTAGAATGTGCTTTTATTTAACCTTCTCCTATTATTGGAAATTTAGGCCAAAAACTTAAAACTTAAACAATAAAAGTTTTCAGTGTTACCCATTACAAATAATTGTTATATAGGTTTTATATTCCTTCTCTGAAAGGATGGACTGTGGGAAGGGATAATCATTACTGAATCCCTTTCGAAAAACCTCTGGTGCAATAGTGGTTTTAATGCTATGGAAGTAACCATCCACTTTCTCCCAGATCTAAGGCCAGCTCCATGAGACGGAATACATTCCTATTACTGTTGAAAAGCGCAGGAACATGAGACTAGATAAGTCATAGTCCCTAAAAAGGAATCCAATCCTGTTGTTCTGCTAAACAGATATAGAATTAAATGATTTTTAATGAGGTATTCCTATACCCATAGATCAGAGCACACCCCTGTCCTCACCAAAGAAGTGTCTCCTCTCAATAGATGACAATTAACACTGGTCAGTTTGCAGAAAATAAAACAAAATGGAGCATTTTTGAGCCTTAAGTGGGCCATTTATATTTCTTCCCTCTGCCAAAGATAGATTTTCAATGAAGATGAGGAAAAAGATCTTTGCAAGAGCAAGAGGTGATTAATAACATCAAAGAAACATTGCTTTTCAGACAAATAAGGGTAGGCACAAATATGAATGCATAAATATTGTGACAGTACAGACAGCATACAAAAAGCCTGTGCAAGCTCTAGCAACCAACCTCAGCACAGAGAGGGAAAGGCAGACATAAAATTCCAACAGTGACTGAGAAGTGATTGACATTCGGCAGCATCTGGGAATGGGAGAGTCAGACTAATTGGGTAATGCAAACTCTACTCCATGGGGAAAGAAGTAAACAAAACAAAAGAAAAGAAAAGAAAAAAAAACAGGGCTCTGTAGAGAGCCTTATTGAGGTGCCATGCCACCTGGCAGGAACTTGACATCAACCAATGTGAAGTTCCTCTCACAGCCTTTGAGTGGGAACTCCTGTTAGCCATAATCCCCTCCACCTAGGGTGGAGTGCTCAGAGTGGAGCCTATTGTTCTTCAAGGACCTGCAGTTCCCTGAGAAAGACTAGCCACCTGTGGAGCAACTGAACTGGTTCTGCTGAGAAGCTTCCAGACATTCCCCCCATTCCAGGTAACCCATCCATGTAACTGCGGGCAGTTAGAGCTCAAAGTTGGGTGAGAAACAATGGGAGTGTGAAGAGGGGTGTTAAGTGAAATTTTCTGGGAGGGGGAGTGAATATGTTCAAAGTACATTAGATTAAATTGCCAAATAATTAGTAAAATATTGTGTGTTAATGTTTTCATAGTATACATACCTATACATTATCTGTATGGCTTGTGGATTTTCCAACACTTGTGAGCTGCCATATGGGTCCTGTACATAAGACCCATTGAACTCAGATTCTTTGTAGGAACAAGTGTTCTTAAACACTGAGTCATTTCTTCAGCTTGAAAGGAAACACTTCTTGAGCCGATGAAGACCGATGAAGACCATGAACTCTCAGAAAGGTTTTGCATATGGCTTTTGTACTCAGTCAAAGGTTCCTTCCTCTGTGTGTGTGTGTGTGTGCAGGCATGGACATATACACTCACATATATTGCATGTGTATGTTTAGGTATATAGATTTGTATGCATAAGTGTGTATATGTGCCAAAGCCAAAGGTTGATTCTGAGTGATCTCCTCAATCACTCTCCACCTTATCTTTTGAGACAAGGTCTCTCACTAAACCTAGTGCTTATCAATTGGCTAGACTGGATGGCTACTAACCTGTAGGAATCTCTCAGCCCTCCCCACAATAGAATTACAGAAGTGAGTGACAACACTGTGTTTGGATTATGAGTGCTAGGGACGCAAATACCAGTTCAGGACCTTATACTCATGAGGCAAACACTTTACTAATTGAGCTATTCCCCCAGGGCCAAAAAGTTCCTTCTATAAACTCCAGTGTATCCGTCGTTACTGGCAAGACAGTGTGGAGAGATACATATCTCTTGATTCAGTTGCTAGTTTTATAGACTGCACACAGAAATTCCTCAAGAAGCTCAAGAAGTTGTCAGAATGAACTATGTAACAAGCAGGGCCTTTTCTAGGAAACATTACCCAGACATTCCCAGAAACAGAACAAACTATAACAGGCTTTTACAATGTCAAGTTTCATAATTCTTTGTGATATTTTGTAACTTCGCCCACCATGGTTCTTAATTCTTCCTTCCATCTCACACTTTTCCTAGTGCTTTGTCCCACAAAAAATGCAATAACTTTTTATAGCTGGTATATTGTTTTACTTTAATATAGCTGTGACCAAATGCTTGACAAAACAACTTGTCTTAGGATTTCTATTTCTGTGAAAATACAAACAAAACAAAATAAAATCAAAAATGAAAAAATACACCATGACCAAAATCAACTGGAGGGGAAAGGGGTACATTTCAGCTTGTATGTCCTGATCATATGCCATCACGAAGGGAATTCAGGGTTATTTGACATTCTGGAGTGTAACTTCTTGAGTTCTTTGTGTACATTGGATATTAGTGCTCTATCGAATGTAGGATTGGTAAAGATCTCCCAATCTATTGGTTGCTGTTTTGTCCTATTGGCAGTGTCCTTTGCCTTACAGAAGCTTTGCAGTTTTATGAGGTACCATTTGTCAATTCTTGTTCTTAGAGCATAAGCCATTGGTGTTCTACTCAGGAAAATTTCCCCTATGCTCACGTGTTCAAGGTTCTTCCTCACTTTCTACTTTATAAGCTTCAGTGTATCTGGTTTTATGTTGAGGTCCTTGATCCACTTGGACTTGAGTTTTGTATAAGGAGATAAGAATGGGTCGACATTTTTCTGTATGCTGACCTCCAGTTGATGCAGCACCATTTGTTAAAAATGCTGTCTTTTTTCCACTTGATGTTTTTAACTCGAATGGCTCTGAAGCACCTAAAGAAATGTTCAGCATCCTTAGTTATCAGGGAAATGCAAATCAAAACAACACTGAGATTCCACATAACACTAGTCAAAAGGCTAAGATGAAAAACTCCAGGGACAGCAGATGCTGGAGAAGATGTAGAGAAATAGGAACACTTCTCCATTGCTGGTGGGATTTCAAGCTGGTAAAAACACTCTGGAAATCAGTTTGGCAGTTCCTCAGAAAATTTGGCATAGTACTACCTGAGGACCCAGCTATACCTCTCCTGGGCATATACCCAGAAGATACTCCAACATGTAATAAGGACACATGCTCCACTATGTTCATAGCAGCCTTATTTATACTAGCCAGGACCTGGAAAGAACCCAGATGTCCTTCAACAGAAGAATGGATACAGAAATTGTGGAATATCTATACAATGGAGTACTATTCAGCTATTAAAAACATTGAATTCATGAAATTCTTAGGCAAATGGATGGAACTAGAAAGTGTCATCCTAAGTGAGATAACCCAATAACAAAAGAACACACATGATATGTACTCACTGATAAGTGGATATTATCCAAAAGGCTCAAAATAAAAAAAGTAACAATTCACAAACCACAGGAAAATTAAGAAAAAGGAGGAATGAAGTAGAGGAGGTGCTTTGGTTCCTCTGAGAAAAGGAACAAAATACTCACAGGAACAACTATGGAGACAAAGTGTGGAGCAGAGACTAAAGGAAAGCCACCCAAAGACTGTCCTACCTGGGGATTCATCCTACAAACAGTCACCAAACCCCAAAACTACTATGGATGACAAGAAGTGCATACCGAAAGGAGCCTGTTATGGTTGTCTTTTAGAGGGGCCCTGCCAGAGCCTTACAAATAGAGTGGCAGATACTAGCAGCCAACCATCGGACTGAGGGAGGGGTTCCCAATGGAGGAGTTGAAGAGCAGACTGGATGAGCTTGGCGGGTTTGCAGCCCCATGGGAAGGACAATGATGTCAGCCACCCAGACAGCCCAGGGCTCCCATGGACTAAGCCATCAACCAAGGGATACCCATGGTTCCAACCAAAAGAGTGGCAGAGGAATGCCTTATAGAGAGGAGAGGTCCTGCAAAGGCTCAATAGATGCCTCAGTGTTGGGAAATCCAGGGGGGCTCATGGGAGTGTGTTGGTTGGAGGAGCATATTCTTGGAGGCAGGGGTTGTGAGGACGGTTTGGGGGTTTTCGGGGAGGGGGGAAACCAGAAAGGGGTACAACATTTAAAATGTAAATGAAGAATATAATCAATAAAAAAATCATGAAAAAATGAAGGGAATTCAGAGTAAAATCACAAGCAGGGTGGGAACCTGAAGGGAGCTGAAGCAGAGGCAATGGAGGCACTCTGCTTACTGATTTGCTCTACATAGTTTGCTTATCCTGCATTTTTTGCCACAGTTCATGGGTGGCAATATCTACAGTGAGCTCAGCCCTCCTACATCAATCATTAATCAATAAAATATGCCACAGGTTTGCCTACAAATCAATACAGTAGGACATATTCTCAATTGAGATTCTCTCTTCCAAAATAGCTAGCTTGTATTAAGTTGACATAAAATTTGCCAACATTCAACTTAAAGGGAGAATTGTTAATTTTATCTCATGGTTTCAGAAGTTTCTCTTGGAACTAGAACTTGGCATAGTATCATGGTGGCTGGAGTGTGTTCCAGAGGACCGTTTTTACTTTGAGGACAATCATGAGGAATAGAGAATGACAGGAAGCGGCCAGGGATAATATATTTCAAGGACCTGTAACCCAGTCACCAACTCAATACATGAGCCTCTGAGGGAAATTTCAATCCAAATCATACCAGCTTAAAGCAAAATTCTGGGAGATATTTTTCATAGCTGTGACAATGGGGTGAATGGAACCAAGAGAGCTTCTTGAGGTCCCTATGTGGGCAGCCAAGCTGTTGCATCTGGTAGGTTTACATTCTGGTGGCTCTTTCCCTACACTCATTAAGGTAGAGTTCTTGTTCTTTCACTGACATAAGAAGTCGAGAATTCCCTCATCTTCCACTTCCAATTCAGCTAGCATTCTGAATTCTCTTCATTATATTCTTATGGTCAGAACATGAGATTCTTTCTCTCTAGCCCATTATAATTACCTGCTATCTACTCATAGGCATGTGGTAATATTTCATTAAGAATTCTTTGAACCAAACTTACTGAAAAAAATGAATCTTTGTTCAAAAGGTTGTGTAATTGGTACTTGAGACCCTCTGGTTCTTTCTGGACTTAGAAAGCTATCAGAGGGAGGAAGTGGTCAGTCTTTAGTTTCCAACTTTCATCTGGGTGTTGGGATGGCTGGTTCATCTCTTCCTCTCCTGTATAGTGGACACAGTGACAGATCAAGCAGCAAGGTGTGTTTACTTAAGGTAAATGGCAGATCTTATCTAGAAAATGCTGTAGTCTTGAGTTTCATTTATAAAGATGACACTATTGACTTTCCTGAAGGAGCACGTGTACCTTGAGTTTTACAGTTTTTTCCCTACTATTTGGAATGAAACATCTGCAAACTCCTGTTCAGACTCCAACATTGTCAAAATACAAGACAGATGAGTGGGGCCACAGAGAATCTATGTAGATCAACTTGGTTAAATCTTGCCATTTTCAAGCCACATCATAGGCCACTCTTGTAAATCCTAACGTGTATTGTGTTGTAACACTGTTTTACTGTGATGTACCTTGTGATGAAGTTTGTGTTAAACTTTTTAATCCTCATGAAATTCTAAGTGGTCAGATTTGGCTGGGAAACAATAGAGAATGATTAATGGTTTGCCACATAGCTACTAGTGGTAGAGTTGGAAATTGAATCAAAATGTGGTTTGGGTCACCAAAAGCAGACACTGAGATGAGATTCAAGTGGAAGTTGTTAATTGAGCACATGGTACCAGGAGAACCAAAAAGGGAAGTAGGGGAAGTAGACATTAGCAGTTTCTATGTCTACATTAGAAGTATTTTAGGTGAGAACAGTTGTATTCAGGGTGGCATAACCATAGATCAGAGTACTTTTGAACCTCCTTGGAGATGGTTCTCATTGCATCAGATGGCAATGAACACAGAGAATCCCAACTGATCAGCATGTAGAGAATTAGAAGCTGTGGAGTTCTCAGCCCTAAATGGGATGTACATATCACAGTTCTTTCCTCAAGGTTCATGGATCTATTGAGAAGACAGGAATAGAGAGATTTTAAGAGCCAGAGGTACTTAATAACATCAAGAGAAGAGTGTTTTGCAGGCACAACAGAGCAGATGCACATACAAACCCACAACAATTATGACAACATGCACAACATCTGAGCAAGTTCCAGCCAGACAAAAATCTCATTGGAGGGGTACTCTTAAGACATATTTGGCAATATTTACTTCTAATTTTGTGAAATTCCTTCTTGTTCAATTGTAGTAAAAAAAAAATCCACCTCCCTAGAGAGAAAATTGGTTTGTAAAGCAACAGGAGATAGAATACTGACAGCTAACTGTCATCACCTTGTTTTCCCTAGGTTTTTAGACACACACACACACACATTTATTAGGTACATTTCTCATTGATACAACAAAACAACTGGAGCAATTGAAGGAAGGAAGGCTTTATCTTGGCTCACATTTTCAGAGTCTAGTCTATCATAAGAAAGGAGGCATTCTAGACTTTATGGTACTAACAGGGACATGCAGTACTAACTTTTCACATTACAGCAGACCAGGAAACAGAGAGCAATGACCAGAACCCATGGGTGGGCTTAACCTTCATTAAGTTAAGGTTAACGTAACTTAATGGCTCACCTATGGTGACTAACCACCTAACTAGGTGACTTCCACCTAACTACTCCATGGTCTTCAATAGAGTGACACAAACTAGGGAACAAGTACTCAGACCTGAGCCTGAGGGGCAGATTTAAGAGTCAAACAATAATACACATATATAAAATTTTATAGTCATTTCATAAACAAAATTTTGGTTGTGGCAAACTCTGTTCTTTCTCCTTCATGCCCCTTATCTCAACTTCTTGCTGATTGTTTATTGAGTTTCCATCTAGCTTTGTGCCAACTTCTTGCTAATAGCATCCTATTAACTTCCAAAGCTCAATAATGGCCTAATATATATAGTCCTTCCCAAGGACTTTTAAAATTAAATATATGGCTACTGCACCTATTCTGAAAATCAACTGGACTTTCATAACTCTTGGTTTTAAGGATACTCAGTTTTACAAACCCAAGGCCAAATTGAGATTAACAAGAGATCCCTGAGATTTCAGCACACACACACAAACACACACACACACACACACACACACACAGACCAAGGAGGCAAAGGAACAAGGTTCCTTTATTCAAGAGCTGATAATAGGAAAAATAATTCCAATAATCCAGCACTCTCATCCTCAGCTGCACAAAAATCAAACACAGAGGCCTCAAAAATGAGGCTTTGCTTTTTCCTTACCTCTTTTTACAGTTCTTTCTTAGGTGATGGAGGAAATGACATGAAGGATTAACTTTAGACTGAAGTGTCCTTGTCAGGGAAGTTATTTGTCAGCACATTACTCTACCTGTGGATCTGGCTCAGGGGTAGAACCCCTCCCATGTACAAGGCCCGAAATTCCACCTCTAGCACCCACAAAAGAAAACAAACAAGTAAGTCATTCATCATTGGATACAATTCAAAACCTTGGCTTTTTGTAACATTGGCCTTATCCAAATAGAATCTTGTTGTATTGATTAAGTTGTTTTAATAGAGTCTGGTGCATGCCAACAGCATTTTTTGCCATAGCATTGCTAAGTTGTCTCCAGATTTACTTGGGAATCAATGGAATTCAATTTGAAATAGTAAATAATATTAAAGTCCACTCTGTTTGTCTTCAGGAAGAGTTCTCTTAGAACTGAATGAATCCAGCACCAAGAGTTACAGGATTCTGAGTAATTGCTGTAATTAAGACTGTTTCTACATAAGAAACAAAATTGAAACCCAAGGACTAGTTAGTTGACATAAACAGTGTAAACTACTGGCTGTTGATATAAACGTGTAGCACTAGCATCTGTCTACAGGTAACTAGAGCCTCCTTCATAATCTTGTTAAGCTAGATTGTGTGATAGAAGTTACCTGTATAAACTTCCATCAGTGAGGAGTATACTTGTTTCTAAAATTGTTTTATAAATCAAAGAATTTCTTATTAAATAGAATCTATGGTTATCTAACATTCAAAATATGTTTTATTATCCAAGTTTTGTCATTTAAGATAGCAAGTCTACATATCTTTGGAGTAATCTAACTACTAGGCCATCAATTTTATAAGCAGTATATGAGATCCCTGGTGACTTAAAATACAGAATTATAGTTCTTGCCTTTAGACAGTCATGTGTCTTCAGGGTATCATGATAAGGACCAGCACTCTAAAGTTTAATGGTCACTTATATTGGTTTTCTCTCTAGCACTATGATAAACACCATGGTCAAAAGCAATTTGGGGAGGATAGGGTTTGTTTCATCTTACAGTTTACCATTAATCATAAAGGAAAGCCAGGGCAGGAACTCAAGACAAGAACTTAGAGGTCGGAACTGAAGCAGACTATTCAGGAATGCTACTTACTGATTTGCTCTCCATTCTTTACTCAGCTTGCTTTCTTATACCAACCAGGACTACCTTCTCAAATGTAGTAATGTCCATAGTAGGCTGAGGACTCACACATCAATTATTTTTCAGTAAAACATACCAAAGACTTGTCTATGGACAACTGGACTAAGGAGATCCCTCAATTAAGGATCTCTCTTCCAAGATGATTTTATCTTGTGTCAGGGTTACAAAAAACAAACTAACTCATCACTATACCACTGTTCCCTTCTCTGTATGTAATTGTGACTACAGTGATCCTCAGACCATAATTCGAACACCATTACTCCAGGCACATATTCTAGGTGTTAGTCACAATTAACAAGGTTAAATCCTACCACCAAAGAGACAAAGAGGCAAAGGGTTCCAACAGGGAGTAGAGAGGTGGGGATGGGAAAAGGATGGTCCATGGGAAGAGTTAACCAAAATGAAGTGAACATGAAGCTGCTTAGAAACTTATTATCTTGCAATGCAAGCATAAATATTATAGAACAAGAGTGGCTACTAGAACACATGTGATAGGGAAAACAGCTGGAGAATACTGGAAGATAAAGAAAATGGGAAGGGAGGGTAGGGGAAAGGAGAGTTCGGAGATTAGCCTGTGCTTCAGACATAGTGTAAGAAAGATAAAAAGAGTGGAAGGAAGCTTTTACATGAGCTGTAGAAGCAAGCTCAATATATGATATGACTGACAAATTGTAACAACTCAACATAGCCCTATGACTTTTGCAATGTATACACATAGATCCAAAATTGAACATAAATACACAATGAGGAATAATGTTAGTTGTATCAGCCCAATAGGGCCAGTAAAGTTTTCTTGGGCTCTGAGACAAGAGACAACTTTTTAACTCACAACTCACATTCTGTAAAGTAAAAGAACTAAAACTGCTCCAGTGCCTGGAAAGAGGCTGAAACTACAGTTGTGTTGGTAGGTAATCAAAGAGTGATGAAGCCCAGAAAAGAGACCAGAGGCTGACTTGGCTTGGAACCCAGGATGCAGGCTAAGCAGAAAGCAAACATGGGTCCTATTATTTGCCACAACTCCAACATCACCAAGACAAAAGTCATGAATTAATTCTGTACCCAGAGTCTGGGACCCACATGGAAGGAAGGAATGAACAAATAGTAAATGGTAGAATGATGTACATAAAAATGTCAGCAAACCAAAATTGCACAATGCACAAAATTAGTTGGTGGTTATAAAGCCAGTAATACTTTTCTAAAATCATAACATGAATTTGATCCAGCAGACATGAAATTACTAGAATAGGCTGGCCAATAACACAATATAAGGATGCTCTAGATTTCTAAAGTGACAGTTTATACTATAAATAGTAATATTAGTAACTAAATAGTAAACTAAAACAAGATTGAATGGACACAGAAAAGAAAAGGGGAGAGAAGAATCTGAGAACTTGGGGTCAATTACCATGGACTGAGCTCTAAAGGTGAAGGACCACTGGAGTAATCTGGGAATTGGGAACAGTGGGATCTGTGACTTGGAAACTATATTTGGGGAAAGAATAACCTTGAAGCTAGGGCCAACAAGACCTAGAGGTCCAGAATTACAATACACAGCAACAGACCAAACCTCAACTATCCCACATTTTGGGACATCTACCCATTCTTATAATTGTTGTTTTTAGGAATGCAGCTGGCTAGGACTGTTCATTGTTGTTTACCGTTGCTAGTTTGCATACTTCCTACTTATAAGCTAAGTCCACAGGGAGGAAGTTTCCAAGTCTGTTTTGGGGACCTCCACATAAAGTCAGACACACTGAAACTAATAGAAAAGAAACTGGGGAAGACCCTTGAGGATATCAGTACAGGGGGAAAGTTCCTGAACAGAACACCAATAGTGTATGCTCTAAGATCAAGAATTGACAAATGGGACCTCATAAAATTACAAAGTTTCTGTAAGGCAAAGGACACCATCAAAAGGACAAATCGGCAACCAACAAATTGGGAAAAGATCTTCACCAATCCTACATCAGATAGAGGGATAATATCTAATATATATATATATATATATATAAAGAACTCAAGAAGTTAGACTCCAGAAAACCAAACAACCCTATTAAAAAAATGGGGTACAGAGTTAAACAAAGAATTCTCACCTGAAGAACTTCGGATGGCTGAGAAGCACCTTAAAAATATTCAACATCATTAGTCAATAGGGAAATGCATATCAAAACAACCCTGAGATTTCACCACATACCAGTTTGAATGGCTAAGATTAAAAACTCAGGAGACAGCAGATGCTGGCGAGGATGTGGAGAAAGAGGAACACTCCTCCACTGCTGGTGGGGTTGCAAGCTGGTACAACCATTCTGGAAATCAGTCTGGCGGTTCCTCAGAAAACTGGGCACACAACTTCCGGAGGACCTGCTATACCATTCCTGGGCATATACCCAGAGGATTCCCCAGCGTTCATAGCAGACCTATTCATAATAGCCAGAAACTGGAAAGAATCCAGATGTCCCTCATCAGAGGAATGGATACAAAAAATGTAGTATATTTACACAATGGAGTACTATTCAGCCATTAGAAACAATGAATTCATGAAATTCTTAGGCAAATGGATGGAGCTGGAGAACATCATACTAAGTGAGGTAACCCAGTCTCAAAAGATCACTCATGGTATGTACTCACTGATAGGCAGATATTAGCCTAGAATCTTGGAATACACAAGACATAATCCACATATCAAATGATGTCCAAGAAGAAGGAAGGAGTGGTCCCTGGTTCTGAAAAGGCTCAGTACAGCTGTATAGGACAATACCAGAACAGGGAAGTGGGAATGGGTGGATGGGGGAACAGGGGGAGGGAAGAGGGCTTCTGGAACTTTCTGGGAGTGGGGAGCCAGGAAAAGGGAAATTATTTGAAGTGTAAATAAAAATATATCCAATAAAAAATCATGAAAAAAAGGAAAAATATCAATATGAAACAGCAAGTTCCAGTTCTACACCCAGCTACTCTCAGCCCAGCTCTCTACTCTCTGACTCAGAGCTCCAAGATCTCTCCACCCAGCTCGCTAAGTTCCCACTGGCAGGTTGCTACCAAGTCAACCCCTTACTTCAAATCCCCCACAGCATTTTGTGGTGTACACAAGGCAAAACCATGCTTTGCGCTGTACCTTTCTCTCTGGAATCCAATCAAGCCGCCGGGTGGAAAAAAACAAACAAACAAAATACCACACAAACTTAGTTCAAAAACAATGGTAACTCAATCTCTGGGCACAACAACTAGAATGCTAGTCTTATAAGTCATATTAAATCTAAATCCTTCAGTGGTGAATCCTGGCAGATTCACCATCTAATCTGGAAGACTCTAGTAGCTACTTCTTTCTGTCACTATCCCTGTCCAAAAAGCCCCTAACTCTCTCCTACTTCCTCTCTTCCTCTGTCCAACCCCGAAGTCCCGCCTCCCTGCCCAGTGATTGATTTCTTTATTCATTCACAAGGAGTTCACAAGGAGTCACCTGAGTATGTGACTCATTCCTAGTTCCAGACAACCCCTCCTGGGAAAGTGGAATTAACATCAAAATATAACAGCACCAGGGCCATCCACAACAAGGGTCCATTCCCGTACAATTCTTATAAGTTCTTTGTTTAAACAGTATGGTGCCTTTAGCAACAGGGTCTTAAACCTTCAATTTCTCAGAGACAACCAAAGTTAATAGCAATATTCTTTATTGTTTTAGGGGTCTCTCCACCTCTTCTACCCATGACTCAAAGGATGTTTACCACCACATCTGACATTGGGATTTTCTTTTCTTTCTTTCTTTCTTTCTTTCTTTCTTTCTTTCTTTCTTTCTTTCTTTCTTTCTTTCTTTCTTTCTTTCTTTCTTTCTTTCTTTCTTTTTCTTTTTCTTTTTTTGGTTTTGTTATTTGGTTGTTCATTTTGATTTTCTTTAATTTTTGTCTTTGTTTTATGTTTTGAGCTATGGTCCTTGAGGTACCATTTGTTGTCCAAGTTGTATAACTTTATTTAAACTATATAAACACATACACTTAACATGCATGTCACTTGTAAAAAAAGAAATTTGACACCCTATGGTTTTTTCAAACATCCTTAGGGTTATTAATTCCACTTTGTACTTAATAATAAATATTTTAAATGGTTATATGATCTGTTTTTGTTACAGAATGGACACAAATTAATTCATGAGTACATGAAAAGGAAAATATTATAAATGAGCAACCAGACAGTAAAAGAAAGAATGCCTAGCAAATAATAACAGACTTACAGAAGAATTCTTATCAACAGTAAATTTCAGCTGTCTATGATAAACTAAATAATAATAATGGACTTACAGAGGGATAATCATCAACAGTAAATATCAACTGTAAATGATAAACCATATTTTAGAGCTCTGAGTAAAAACAAAGACACACTTTTGAAACTTTATACCCAGGTAAGTTAAGGTAGAAGAAAGAAATAATGAAAGTTCAAATATAGAAAGATTAAGAAACTTTACTTCCCATAGACACAAAGATATTCTTTAGAAAGAAACATAAACACTGAAAGGAATAATGGCTAGAAAAGAACAATAAAGCACAGAAGTATAATGTATTAATTTGTATACAACTTATTTTACTTACAAAGTTTGAAAATGAATCTCTAAGGTGAAGCCTTTATGGGAGGTGAATGAATGATCACTTACTTAGAGAAAAGATCACAAGTAGTAAAATTGATTTTAAACAGTATAAAATGACATAGTTATTATATATGTAAAAATATTAAACATATCTCAACAGCAATACTTCCTGATAAAGACGTGAACAGGGACTACAAGAACAGACATGCTAACATGGAAGGAGGTCATTTCATGCTTCCTCAACATTAGACAAAGTACGATAAGCAACTAAAGAATACTGAGAGTTGGATAAATAGCCTTCCCTACGTGAAGAGACCCCCACGTAGTTATCTAATTCCAAAAGGTCAGCCAGGAAATTGTATATGTATATATATAGGTATAGGTATATGAATATGTACTGAGAAAATTATGTTTATATATGTGGAAATATATTATATGTTGTGATTTTTTCTGAAAAATAATGCTAGAGTTCCTGAATTTGAAAGAGAGCAAGAAAGGAAAGAAATATACGAAAGGGAATCATTCGGAGACAAGAAAAGAAAGGAGGAAAATCATATAATTATATTTTAATTTCAAAAAATAAATTAGAGATAATTAGTGAGATAGACCTGAAAATCTATAGTGTCCAAATGAGCAAAGGATAAATATAAACAAAGAAAATATACCAATATACATATTTCTTTAACTTTATGCCAAATAATAAAGAAAAATTAAAGATTAATCCCCAACAACTTAATGTATGCATTGAAAATATTCAAAACAAAACAATAGGAAAAGTATAATAATAAATATACAGAATTAGATGTGACAGTGCATGCTTCTAAATTCAGTAACTGGGACGCTGAAGCAAGAGTATCATAAGGCCTCAGATTAACAGTCTCAAAAGACCAGTACACTAATGCCACAAAAGCAGACATGGAGACTGAGGGAATAAAATAAGAGAAATAATAAATCAGCTTAGACAGCTACAGTTGCCCTGATTTTGATGAAACAGTCAAAAATAATGACCCCTTCAATGAATGCTCTAGGAAAACAAGAATATCCACTTATAAAAGAATGAAAACAGATCCATATCTCTCACTGTGTTCAAAAATTGATTCAAAATGGACCAAGGATCTTAATGTAAGAGCTGAAACTGTTAAAGAAAAACTTGGGAGAAAAAAACACATCAACGTGTACAAACAGGCAAGCAGTTTATGAAAAGAACTTTAATAGTTCAGGACATAATACCAAGAATTGAGAAATATGATTATGTAAAATTATAAAGGAAGCAATTACCTATAAAATAAAAGAAGATTTCTGCTAGCTACACATTTGACAGAGGAATATCTACAAATAATGAACTAAAATATAAAACTGCCTAAAAAGCAAACAAGGACGTTATTAAATAGTTAAGTACAAACAGCAATAAAAGAGCATACAAACAGTTCAATAGCCTTAGTCATCAAGAAAATGGAAGTCAAAGCTGCATTGCAA
Source organism: Apodemus sylvaticus (assembly GCF_947179515.1). Classification (NCBI taxonomy): domain Eukaryota; kingdom Metazoa; phylum Chordata; class Mammalia; order Rodentia; family Muridae; genus Apodemus; species Apodemus sylvaticus. Next base: position 6,180,147 of record NC_067495.1, on the reverse strand, counting down.
TACCATCTTACCTCACTCAAAATGAATATAATTATGAAATCAAATAAGAGACTGGAACAAAGACTCAGAGGTTTAAAGCAGTGACTGCTCTTCCTGAGAACACAGGTTTGATTCCCAGAATACACCTGGAAGCTCACAAAGCTCTGAACCTTCAGACCCAAGGGATGCAATACCCTTTTCTGGCCTCCTTGGCCATTGCTTGCAAGTGGTACACAGACATACATGCAAGCAAAACACCCATACATATAAAATAATAGATTTTATTTTTTTAATATTTTTATTTTCTATATTCTTTGTTTACATTCCAAATGATTTCCCCTTTCCCAGATCACCCCTCCCATATGTCCCATAAACCTTCTTCTCTCCATCCCTTCTCCAATCACCTCCCTCCTTTTTCTCTGTCCTTATATTCCCTTCCCATGCTAGATCGATCCTTTCCAGGATCAGGACCCTCTCCATACTTCTTCATGGGAGTCATCTGTTATGCAATATGAGCCTTGGGTATTCAGAGCTTCTGGGCTAATTAATATCCACTTATCAGAGATTGCATTCCATGTGTATTCTTTTGTGATTGGGTTACCTCACTTAGGATGATATTTTCCAGTTCAAACCATTTGCCTAAAAATTTTGTGAATTCATTGTTTCTAATTGCTGAGTAGTATTCCATTGTGTAAATATACCACATTTTCTGAATCCATTCCTCCTTTGAGGGGCATCTGGGTTCTTTCCAGCTTCTGCCTATTATAAATAAGGCTTCTATGAACATAATGGAGCATGTGTCTTTATTGCATGCTGGGGAATCCTTTGGGTATATGCCCAGGAGAGGTATAGCAGGGTCCTCTGGAAGTCTCATATCCAGTTTTCTGAGGAACCTCCAGACTGATTTCCAAAGTGGTTGTACCATCTTACAGCCCCACCAGCAGTGGAGGAGTGTTCCTCTTTCTCCACATCCTCGCCAACATCTGCTGTCTCCTGAGATTTTGACCTTAGCTATTCTGACTGGTGTAAGGTGAAATCTCAGGGTTGTTTTGATCTGCATTTCCCTAATGACTAATGATGTCGAGCACTTTTTTTTTGTTTAAATTTTTTTATTTGATATATTTTTATTTACATTTCAAATGATTTCCCCTTTTCTAGCCCCCCCCACTCCCCGAAAGTCCCGTAAGCCCCCTTCTCTCCCCGTGTCCTCCCACCCACCCCTTCCCACTTCCCCGTTCTGGTTTCGCTGAATACTGCTTCACTGAGTCTTTCCAGAACAAGGGGCCACTCTTCCTTTCTTCTCGTACCTCATTTGATGTGTAGATTATGTTTTGGGTATTCCAGTTTTCTAGGTTAATATCCACTTATTAGTGAGTGCATACCATGATTCATCTTTTGAGTCTGGGTTACCTCACTTAGTATGATTTTCTCTAGCTCCATTAATTTGCCTAAGAATTTCATGAATTCATTGTTTCTAATGGCCGAATAGTACTCCATTGTGTAGATATACCACATTTTTTGCATCTACTCTTCTGTTGAGGGATACCTGGGTTCTTTCCAGCATCTGGCAATTATAAATAGGGCTGCTATGAACATAGTAGAGCATGTATCCTTATTACATGGTGGGGAATCCTCTGGGTATATGCCCAGGAGTGGTATAGCAGGATCTTCTGGAAGTGAGGTGTCCAGTTTTCGGAGGAACCGCCAGAGTGATTTCCAGAGTGGTTGTACCCATTTGCAACCCCACCAGCAGTGGAGGAGTTTTCCTCTTTCTCCACACCCTCTCCAACACCTGCTGTCTCCTGAATTTTTAATCTTAGTCATTCTGACTGGTGTAAGGTGAAATCTCAGGGTTGTTTTGATTTGCATTTCCCTAATGACTAATGAAGTTGAGCAGTTCTTAAGGTGCCTCTCTGCCATCCGAATTTCTTCAGGTGAAAATTCTTTGTTAAGATCTGTACCCCATTTTTAATAGGGTTATTTGGTTCCCTGGGGTCTAACTTCTTGAGTTCTTTGTATATATTGGATATTAGCCCTCTATCAGATGTGGGGTTGGTGAATATCCTTTCCCAATTTGATGGTTGCCATTTTGTCCTTTTAACAGTGTCCTTTGCCTTACAGAAACTTTGTAATTTTATGAGGTCCCATTTGTCAGTTCTTGATCTTAAAGCATAAGCTGTTGGTGATCTGTTCAGGAACTTTTCTCCTGTGCCTATGTCCTCAAGGGTCTTCCCCAATTTCTTTTCTATGAGTTTCAGTGTGTCTGGTTTTACATGGAGGTCCTTGATCCACTTGGAGTGAAGTTTAGTACATGGAGATAAGAATGGATCAATTTGCATTCTTCTGCATGCTGACCTCCAATTGATCCAGCACCATTTGTTGAAAAGGCTATCTTTTTTCCACTGGATGTTTTTTGGCTTCTTTGTCGAAGATCAAGTGACCATAGGTGGGTGGATTCATTTCTGGATCTTCAATTCTATTCCATTGGTCCACTTATCTGTCACTGTGCCAATACCATGCAGTTTTTAACACTATTGCTCTGTAGTATTGCTTGAAGTCAGGGATACTGATTCCCCCACAATTTCTTTTGTTGTTGAGAATAGTTTTAGCTATCCTGGGTTTCTTGTTATTCCAGATGAATTTGAGAATTGCTTTTTTCTAACTCTGTGAAGAACTGAGTTGGGATTTTGATGGGGATTGCATTGAATCTGTAGATCGCTTTTGGCAAGATGGCCATTTTAACTATATTAATCCTGCCAATCCACGAGCATGGCAGATTTTTCCATTTTCTGATGTCTTCTTCGATTTCCTTCTTCAGAGACCTGAAGTTCTTGTCATATAGATTTTCCACTTCTTTGGTTAGAGTCACACCAAGATACTTTATATTGTTTGTGGCTATTTTGAAGGGTGTCATTTCCCTAACTTCTTTCTCAGCCTGCTTATCCTTTGAGTATAGGAAGACAACTGATTTGCTTGAGTTGATTTTATAACCAGCCACTTTGCTGAAGTTGTTTATCAGCTGTAGGAGTTCTCTGGAGGAGGTTTTCAGGTCACTTAAGTAGACTATCATGTCATCTGCAAATAGTGATATTTTGACTTCTTCCTTTCCAATTTGTATTCCCTTGACCGCCTTATGCTGTCTAATTGCTCTAGCTAGAACTTCAAGTACTATATTGAAAAGATATTGAGAGAGAGGACAGCCTGATTTTAGTGGGATTGCTTCAAGTTTCTCTCCATTTAGTTTGATGTGGGCTACCGGTTTGCTGTATATTGCTTTAACGATGTTTAGGTATGGGCCTTGAATTCCTGTTCTTTCCAATACTTTTAGCATGAAAGGATGCTGGATTTTGTCAAATGCTTTTTCAGCATCCAATGAAATGATCATATGGTTTTCTTCTTTGAGTTTGTTTATGTAGTGGATGGCATTGATGGATTTCCGTATATTGAACCATCCCTGCATCCCTGGGATGAAGCCTACTTGATCATGGTGGATGATCATTTTGCTGTGTTCTTGGATTCGGTGGGCAAGAATTTTATTGAGTATTTTAGCATCCATGTTCATAAGGGAAATTGGTCTGAAGTTCTCTTTCTTTGTTGGATCTGTGTGTGGTTTTGGTATCAGCGTAATTGTGGCTTCATAGAAGGAATTGGGTAGTGTTCCTTCTGTTTCTATTTTGTGGAATAGTTTGAAGAGTATTGGTGTTAGGTCTTCTATGAAGGTATGATAGAATTCTGCACTGAAACCATCTGGTCCTGTGCTTTTTTTGGTTGTAAGGCGTTCTATGACCCCTTCTATTTCTTCAGGGGTTATGGGACTGTGTTGAGTATAGGCTTTTGTAGTAGGATCTGATGTTTTTTTGCATTTCCTCAGTTTGTGTTGTAATATCTCCCTTTTCATTTCTAATTTTGTTAATTTGGATACTTTCTCTCTTCCCTTTGGTCAGTCTGGATAAAGGTCTATCTATCTTGTTGATTTTCTAAAAAAACCAGCTTCTGGATTCGTTGATTCTTTGTATGGTTCTCTTTGTTTCCACTTGACTGATTTCAGCCCTGAGTTTGATGATTTCCTGTCTTCTATGCTTCCTGGGTGAATTGGCTTCTTTTTGTTCCAGGGCTTTCAGGTGTGTTGTTAAGCTGCTAGTGTATGCACTCTCCATTTTCTTTTCTTTTTCTTTTTTTTTTTTTTTTTGCTATATATTTATTTACATTTCAAATTATTTCCCCTTTTCTAGACCCCCACTCCTGAAAGTCACATCAGTCCCCTTCCCTCCCCCTGTTTTCCCACCCAACCCTTCCCACTTCCCTGTTCTGGTTTTGCCCTATATTGCTTCACTGAGTCTTTCCAGAACAAGGGGCCACTCCTCTGTTCTTCTTGTACCTCATTTGATGTGTGGATTATGTTTTGGGTATTCCAGTTTTCTAGGTTAATATCCACTTACTAATGAGTGCATACCATGATCGATCTTTTGAGTCTTTGTTACCTCACTTAGTATGATGTTCACCAGCTCCATCCATTTGCCTAAGAGTTTCATGAATTGATTGTTTCTAATGGCAGAATAGTACTCCATTGTTTATATATACCACATTTTTTTGCATCCACTCTTCTGTTGAGGGATACCTGGATTCTTTCCAGCATCTGGCAATTATAAATAGGGCTGCTATGAACATAGTGGAACATGTATCCTTATTACATGCTGGGGAATCTTCTGGGTATATGCCCAGGAGTGTTATAGCAGGATCTTCTGGAAGTGAGGTGCCCAGTTTTTGGAGGAACCACCAGACTGATTTCCCGAGTGGTAGTACCAATTTGCAACCCCACCAGCAGTGGAGGAGTGTTCCTCTTTCTCCACATCCTCGCCAACATCTGCTGTCTCCTGAATTTTTAATCTTAGCTATTGTGACTGGTGTAAGATGAAATCTCAGGGTTGTTTTGATTTGCATTTCCTCTTTAGAGACACTCAGGGCTATGAGTTTTCCTCTTAGCATTGCTTTCATTGTGTCCCAAAGATTTGGGTATGTTGTGGCTTCATTTTCATTAAATTCTAAAAAGTATCTGATTTCTTTCTTTATTTCTTCTTTGGCCAAGGTGTCATTGAGTATATTATTGCTCAGCCTCCATGTGTATGTGGGCTTCCTGTTGTTTTTGTTGCCATTGAAGACCACTCTTACTCCATAGTGATCTGATAGGAGGCATGGGATAAGTTCGATTTTTTTATATTTGTTGAGGACTGTCTTGTGACCAATTATATGGTCGATTTTGGAGAAGGACCATAAGGTGCCGAGAAAAAGGTATATTCTTTGCGTTAGGGTGAAATGTTCCATAAATATCAGGCAAATCCAATTGGTCCAAAGCTTCAATTAGTTTTACTGTGTCCCTCGTTAGTTTCTATTTTCCTGATCGGTCCATTTAGGAGAGTGGAGTGTTGAAGTCACCCACAATTATTGTGTTAGGTGACATGTGTGATTTGAGCTTTAGTAAAGTTTCTTTCATGAATGAGGGTGCCCTTGCATTTGGTGCATAGATGTTCAGAATTGAAAGTTCTTCTTGGTGGGTTTTTCCTTTGACCAGCAAGAAGTATCCTTCTGTATCTCTTTTGATGACTTTAGGTTGAAAGTCAATTTTATCTGATATTAGAATGGCTACCCCGGCTCGTTTCCTGAGACCATTGTCTTCCAGCCTTTTACTCTAAGCTAGTTTTGGTCTTTGACATTGAGGTGTGTTTCTAGTATGCAGCAAAATGTAGGGTCCTGTTTCCTTATCCAGTCTGTTAGTCTATGTCTTTTTATTGGGAAGTTGAGTCCATTGATGTTAAGAGATATTAAGGAACAGTGGTTATTACTTCCTGTCATTTTTCGATGTTTTTTTATATTTGAGTAGTTATCTTCTTTTGCGTTTCATGAAAGAAGGTAACTACCTTGCTTTTTCCAGGGTGTCGTTTCCCTCCTTGTATTTGAGTTTTCCTCCTATTATTCTTTGTAGAGCTGGGTTTGTAGCAAGATATTGTGTAAATTTGGTTTTGTCATGGAATATCTTGGTTTCTCCATCTATTGTAATTGAGAGTTTTGCTAGGTATAGTAGTCTTGGCTGACATTTGTGTTCTCTTAGAGTCTACATGAGAACTGTCCAGGATCTTCTCACTTTCATGGTCTCTGGTGAGAAGTCTGGTGTGAATCTGATAGGTCTTCCTTTATATGTTACTTGGCCTTTTTCTCTTACTGCCTTTAATATTCTTTCTTTGTTTAGTACATTTGGGGTTTTGATTATTATGTGACAGGATGTATTTCTGCTCTGGTCCAGTCTGTTTGGAGTTCTGTAGACTTCTTGTATATTCATGGGCATCTCTCTCTTTAGGTTAGGGAAGTTTTCTTTCATAATTTTGTTAAAGATATTTGCCTCCCCTTTAAATTGTAAATCTTCACTCTCATCTACACCTATAATCCTTAGATTTGGTCTTCTCATTATGTCCTGGATTTCCTGGATGTTCTGGGATACAAGCCTTTTGCATTTTGCATTTTCTTTGACTGTTGTGTCAATGGTTTCTATGGTAGCTTCAGCATCTGAGATTCTTTCTTCCATCTCTTGTATTCTGTTGTTGATATTTGCATCTATGGCTCCTGATTTCTTCTCAAGGTTTTCTATCTCCAAAGTTTTTTCCCTTTGTGATTTCTTAGATGTTTCTACTTCTGATTTTAGATCCTGGATGGTTTTGCTTAGCTCGTTCACTTGCTTGTTTGTGTGTTCCTGTAATTCTTTAAGAGATGTTTCTGTTTCCTCTTTCATGACTTCTGCTGTTTGACTTACTTTCTCCTGCATTTCTTTAAGTTTTTTTTTTGTTTGTTTCTTCTTTATTGGCTTCTGTCTCTTGAGCCTTATTCTCCTGAAATTCTTTAAGTGATTTTTGTGTTTCCATTATATGGGTTTCTAGCTTATTCATGTTTCCCTGTATTTCTTTAAGAGATTCATTTATGTCCTTTTTGTGTTCTTCTAGTGGCATCATGAACAGTGATTTTAAATCCAAATCTTGTTTTTCTGGTGTGTTTGCATAATCAGGACTTGCTGATGTTGGAGAGTTTGGTTCAGATACTGCTATATTGTCTAGGTTTCTCTTAATAGTGTTCCTGCATTTGCCTGTTGCCATCTTGTTATTTCTGGCATTAGTTGGTCTTGTCTCTGGCTGGTATTTGTGCCTCCTGTGAGGGTATATGGCTATTACTGCAACACTGGATGGCTGGGTTTCCCCTGTTACAGATTGCTAATGTGCTGCCCTCCTCTTGGGTGTCCTTGCAACCCTAGTGTGCCTTGCCCCAGGTTGTCTATGTGAACCAGGCGGTGCCCATTTGCTACTTCAGTGAGTGCTGATGGTCTATGCTGCGGGACCTTTTCCAAGTGCTGGTCACTTTGCTGGGCAGCCTATCTCCCAACCGGGTTGGCTAGCCTAGCTGCTGAGGCCCTGAGTCTAGGCAAAAGCCTACCAGGCTAAGGTCTGAGCAAAGTTCCCCTCGGGCTATGACTGTTAGGGTGGCCAGGATGGAGGTCCCTGAAAAGGAGGTGCGCACCCTGAACGTGCTGGGAGAGTCTGCTAGGCTAACAATCTCCTGGCCGGGTTGGCACGCAGATGGCCCACCCTGTCTGTCTTAGACCCCGGCTATGTTTGCCTCAGGCTATGACTCTTAGCTGACTTTGACTGCTAGAACTCTCTGGCGTCCTGTAGTCAAAATGGCAGGGTACGCGCGCTGGGCTGGGCAAACAACCTCCTGGCCAGGATTGCACACTGATGGCCCCCGAACAGCCCAAGGCCTGGGTGCAGGCCAACACCCTTCAGCCTTAGACCCCCGCGATGTTGGCCTTGGGTTACATTTGCGTATCTCAGGATGTCAGTTCTCTATGGCGCCTGAGATCCAAGTTGGCGGAGAGACTCTCGTAACTGATTGGCGGGAGGCAGAGTTCTGATGTAGCTTCTGTGAGGTGAAAAGCGCTGTAAATCTGCCACAGCTTGCAGCCTGGCTGGCCAGCGAAGGTCAGCTGTAGCAGCCACAAGGCCTGCCTGGACCCTGTCACCTTGGTTCCACTGCTGATAGCCCTTCTGCTGGACCAGCTGCTGCTGCCGCTGCCACCACTGCCACCACCGCTGCTGCCACCCAGGATATTCTTTTTATGTTTTTATTCATTTTTGAAACCTTCATAGATTAGTAGTGCCTTTACATAATTTAACCCTACCCTCTCCCCCTTAGACTTCATCAATGTTCCCAACAAATTTATGAGTTTTATTCTTTAATTGTTATTGCTTTACATGCACATACTTCTTATCCAATTTAGTACTGCTCATATATATGTACATACATACAACATACATACATACATACATACATACATACATACATACATACATATGTTATATATGTCTGACCACTTGAGATAGGATAACCTTTCAGGGGCTTATCCCTTAAGAAGAATGATTCATTCTTTCTGTCTCTGTCTCTGTCTCTGTCTCTGTTTCTCTCTCTCTCTCTCTCTCTCTCTCTCTCTGTCTCTGTCTCTCTTTCCCTCTCTACCTCCTCTCTCCCTCTCTTCCTCTCTCCCTCCCTGTTATTCTTTTCCTCACCCTCCATCTCTTTCCCCTTCTCCCTCTTCTCTTCCCCATCCCTCCTCAGTTTCCTCAGTTTTGATAATCAACTGGCAAAAAATATTTCTCTTTAGAATATACCCAACATACACCTTTTCTTACCCTCTGTAGTTTTGTCATTTGGTACACTGTACACATCAGAAATATTAATAAGCCAGTTTTATATATATAAACTCTAACTCTAACAAAATGTAAGGTATTCCTGCCTACTGTGGTCAGCCCCTAGAAGGCCAGTGTTTCAGCTTGCTTTTGTATTCCTGTAACTGGATCTGGATCCTACCTTTTATAAGAACATTTTGTTGATAACCATTAGTGATAAGGACTCTGAACTCATACAAGAACTATCATACCTCCTCGTGTTGTTTAATAGCGTAAGTGTTTTTACTTACAATGATCCCTTATATCTTTTCACAAGTTAGTTCTCTTCCTCTACTACAACCTACTATGTCTTCGTCTCTTGTCTGTACCTGTTTTTACTCATCAGATTCCTGCATATTTTTTGATTTGTCTCAACATCTCTGTGAGGCACACCCCAAGCTTGCAGATTCTGTTGTGAAGACATGTAGGTACAGACTTGGAAAGAGGTCAGTAAAGGAGGCCTCGTCTTCAGGTGGCCATCTGTACTTCTGCTGAAGTGGTTCATGTTAGCTGGAGGAAGCACCATTACAAATAATAAGCTTGATTTTTCCCTTAGAAAAGAGGCAATAGAAGTGCTTTTCCCTGTTTTTGCTTTGTTTTTATAGCTAAGGACCAGTAGAAACACTGGTGTAACAAATATATAGGAAGACCCTGAAGTTTAGACAGAATGACAACAGACCAAAGATGTGCGCCCCTCCCCAAAAAGCTCCAAACACCTTAAAGAGCCTTCTGTCTATGGTCAGAGAAGTAGGAATGAGCCAGAGGCAAGCACATGAAGAGAGGGAACATTTAGAATAATAAGTGCTTTAGTCAAAATATGACATTAGGTAAGACTAAGGTCCTACCTCTAGCACTAAGAAAAAAAAAAACTTAGTTGGTGATCCAGGACACTCATTAGTATGGAAAGGTATGTAGTGTGGAGGCCACATGGGGAATAATAAATCTGACTCTTCCCTCAAGAATATATCAGCAGGACCCTAGTAGGCACTCAAAATTTGACCTCAATCCTCCCATTTACACTCAGCAGAGAAATCCTTTATCTCTTGACATCAATAGAGGCTGAATAATGTAGTGGGATGCTCAATATGGAAGAAGAAAGTTTCTATTATGCCATAATGGACAGCACTAGTGAATGCTTGCTAAAGATTGATCTAAGTAAGACTCAGAGTCTTACAATAGAACACCCTAAAGTCCAGGGGTATCACTCTGTTATAATCTTGGTTACAATGGTAGTGAAATAAATCTACATATGGAATCAAATAACATGAAATTAAGTAATGCATTATTTGAATGTCAACTTCCATATATTATATATGACCATTGTGGAAACCTAGATGATGATATATGTGACTTGTACACACTATCTTCACTGCATCTTGTGAATATATACATTATTTAAAAGCAATAAGGTAAAAACAGATAGGATAGTTTCCTGGTTCTCTAGAAATGGGGAGAAAGAAAGGGAGAGAGACAGGAGGGTGATATAAAATTTGCACTTCCAGACCCAGTATCAGAATCAGGGAATATCTGAGAAAAAGAACGTACAGGAATGGAAGTGAAACTTCAAGAAGGAATCACGGAGAGAATGGTCATTTTAAGAATTGTGATGTAGGGAAGCCATATCAGTGTGTAAAATCTTCAAGGCCCATTATTATAATTGTTATATGTTAACAATTGAGCAAAACAAACAAAAATGAAAACAAAACAAAAATAAGAGAAAGAAGCATGGACTGAGTAAGTTAATAATGGAGAGTGGCAAGTCCCAATGTGAGACTTGTTGGTTATGGTAGAGAGAGAAATTAGCAAAAGGGCTTTGGGGAGGACTAAGAAATCACTTGGTTCCTTGTCAGGCTCTATGAGATGAACTTTATAGGGTGCTATATAGATACCTTCTGGCATTTCAAATAGTAGAAAAGGAGGGTATTAAAACTTGAGATGATGTCAGTATCGCTGATTTGTGTTGAGAGGATAAGGCTTATCTATACATGGGCATCTATTAAACTTTTTTTTACTTCTTCCATTGCCTTTTAGCTTCTTCACAGAGTTCTTTTAAAAATGTTAATATATCATGTTATTATAAATAATAATCACCTACCTGGGCTGGAGAGTTCAGGAGACAAGTACAGAGGCAGGATCAAAGCAGTGGCAGCCTTTTGAGGTAAGTCTCAGAAAAATACTAGGGGAAGATGATGCAGATGATAAGGTGAACCATGCTGAAGAGAGAGGTCTGAGGATGCTGCCACTTCAAGTTTCATCTCAGGTTGCCTGGCCAGTTCCACAGGCCCTGAGTATTTCTCAGTGTATAGATATGTTATTCCAAGCCATTATAATATTCTTGGACCTATCTGTAATACACAATGATGCAGTACTACAATAAAAACACACTTATATCCTCTCAACTTTGCTCAAACACACAGTATTATGCAATTCAGGGAATAATATATGGAAAGTATATCTAACAGTCAACAACCTATAAAATCACTACATGAGGAGTTACAGACAGATATTGTATAAAACCTGCAAAGCACTACAAAGCTGAAGTGGCTACTTCAATATTAAAACTAATGCAAAATGCATTAAGAATCCACCTTGAGACATTTTTGAAGGGAAGATTGAACCTACATAAATTGAGTCAATGCTTTTGTAACAATTATGGGAACTTTAGGACATGAAACCATCAGATATTTATTGACCATCTTACAAAGCAAAGGATTTTATGTCTTAAGGGTCACAGAAGGTATTTACTTTGCTTGAGTTTTTAAAAGAATGTTTATCTGTACTTGCGTGTATGTGGGTAGACATTGCCTTTTAAAATCTATTCCAGTCTTGTCTGGCCACAGTGGGAGAGGATACAACCAATCCTGTAGAGATTTGCTGCCCCATAGAAGGGTGATGTCCAGGGAGTAACCCTCTAAGCGTTGAAGGAAAGGGTGGATGGTGTGAAGAACTCTGGGAGAAGGGGGCCAGGAGAGGGCAACATTTGGAATGTAAATAAATAAAATAATTAACTAAAAAAACTTCAAGTAACAGCAGATGCTGGGGAGGATGTGGAGCAAGGAGAACACCCCTCCATTGCTGGTGCAAATTTGTACAACCATTTTGGAAATCAATTTTGGTGGTTTCTCAAGAGTGGGGGTAGTTCTACCTCAAGACCCACCTAGACTACTCCTGGGCCTATACCCAAAAGATCTATTTCCAATTTTCTGAGGACCACCAGATTTATTTGCAAAGTGGCTGTACCAGCTGGCAATTCTACGAGCATTGAGGAGTGTTTTTCTTTGTTCACATTCTTGCCAGCATCTGGTATTGCCTGAGTTTTTGAATTTAGCCATTCTGATTGGTGTAAGGTGGGAATTCAGGGTCTTTTCATTTGCATTTCCCTGATGACTAAGGGTATTGAGCATTATTTTAGGTGCTTCTTGGCCATTCAAGATTTCTCAGTTGAGAATTCTTTGTTTAACTCTGTAACCTATTTTTAAATTGGGATTTGGGGTTTTCTGGAGTCTAACTCCTTGAGTTCTTTGTATGTTTTGGATATTAGCTCTCTATTGAATGTAGAGTTGGTAAAGATCTTTCCCTAATCTGCATATTGCCATTCTGTCCTATTGACAGTGTCCTTTGCTTTACAGAAACTTTTCAATATTATGAGGTCGCATTTGTCAATTGTTTTGTTTATGTGATATATTCTTTATTCACATTTCAAATATTGTCCCCTTTCCTGCTTCCCCCCTTCCTCGAAAATCCCATAAGCCATCCCCCCTTCCCCAAGATGCTACCCTGCTTCCCTGTCCTGGTATTCCTCTATACTATTGCATCAAGTCTTTCCAGGACCAAGGGCCTCTCCTCCCTTTGGTGTCAAACCAGACCATCCTCTGCTGCCTATGTGTCTGGAGTCATGGGTCCCTCCATGTGTTCTCTTTGGTTGATGGTTTTGTCCTTGGGATCTCTGGGAGTACTGGGTAGCTCATATTGTTGTTCCTCCTATAGCACTGCAAATCCCTTCAGCTCCTTGGATCCTTTCTCTAGGGGACCATGTGCTCAGTTCAATGGCTGGCTGAAAGTATTCCCCCCTGCATTTGTCATGCACAAGAAGAGCCATCCAGGTGATAGCTATCTACTGCTCTGGTCATCCAGCACTTGTAGGCATCAACAATAGTGTCTGGGTTTGGTAACTGTATATAGGATGGATTCTTGGGTAGGGTAGTCTCTGGATGGCCTTTCCTTCAGACTCTGCTCTACTTTTTATCTCTGTATCTCCTTCTGTGGGTATTTTTCCCCTTTCTACAAAGGACCCAAAGATCCATACTTTGTATTTCCTCCTTCTTGGGCATCATTTGGTATGTGAAATGCATCTTGAGTATTCCAAATTTCTGGGCTAATATCTACTTATCAGTGAGTGCATACTATGAGTGTTCTTTTGTGATTGGGTTATCTCATTCAGTATGGTATTTTCCAGTTCCATCCATTTGTCTAAGAATTTCATGAATTCATTGTTTTTAATGGCTGAATAGTACTCCATTGTGTATATATACCACATTTTCTGTATCCATTCCTCTGTTGAGGGACTTCTGGGATCTTTCCAGCTTCTAGGTATTATAAATAGGGCTGCTATGAACATAGTGGAACAAGTGTCCTTATTACATGCTGGAGAATCCTCTGGGTATACCAGGAGTGGTATAGCAGGGTCCTCTTGTAGTATAATACCCAGTTTTCTGAGGAAGCTCCAAACTGATTTCCAGAGTAGTTGTATCAGCCTGCAACCCCACCAGCAATAGAGGGGTGTTCTGTTTCCTCCACAACCTCTTCAGCACCTGTGGTCTCCTGATTATTTTATCTTGGCCATTCTGACTGGAGTGAGGTGAAATATCAGGGTTGTTTTGATTTGCATTTCCCTGATGACTAAGGATGACATTTCTTTAGGTGCTTCACAGTCATTGAATATTCCTTAAGTGAAAATTCTTTATTTACTTCCGTACCCCATTTTTTTAACTTCTTTTTTATTCGATATATTTTTTATTTACATTTCAAATGATTTCCCCTTTTCTAGTCCCCCACTCCCGGAAAGTCCTGTAAGCCCCCTTCTCTCCCTCTGTCCTCCCACCCACCCCTTCCCACTTCCCCATTCTGGTTTTGCCGAATACTGCTTCACTGAGTCTTTCCAGAACAAGCTGCTACTCCTTCTTGTACCTCATTTGATGTGTGGATTATGTTTTGGGTATTCCAGTTTTCTAGGTCAGTATCCACTTATTTGTGAGTGCATACCATGATTCATCTTTTGAGTCTGGGTTACCTCACTTAGTATGATATTTTCTAGCTCCATCCATTTGCCTAAGAATTTCATGAATTCATTGTTTCTAATGGCTGAATAGTACTCCATTGTGTAGATATAGCACATTTTTTGCATCCACTCTTCTGTTGAGGGATACCTGGGTTCTTTCCAGCTTCTGGCAATTATAAATAGGGCTGCTATGAACATAGTAGAGCATGTATCCTTATTACGTGGTGGGGAATCCTCTGGGTATATGCCCAGGAGTGGCATAGCAGGATCGCCTGGAAGTGAGGTGCCCAGTATTCGGAGGAACCACCAGACTGATTTCCAGAATGGTTGTACCAATTTGCAACCCCACCAGCAGTGGAGGAGTGTTCCTCTTTCTCCACATCCTTGCCAACACCTGCTGTCTCCTGAATTTTTAATCTTAGCCATTCTGACTGGTGTAAGGTGAAATCTCATGGTTGTTTTGATTTGCATTTCCCTAATGACTAATGAAGTTGAGCATTTTTTTAAGATGCTTCTCAGCCATCCGAAGTTCTTCAGGTGAGAAATCTTTGTTTAACTCTATACCCCAGTTTTTTAATAGGGTTGTTTGGTTTTCTGGAGTCTAACTTCTTGAGTTCTTTATATATATTGGATATTAACCCTCTATCTGATGTAGGATTGGTGAAGATCTTTTCCCAATTTGTTGGTTGCTGATTTGTCCTTTGGATGGTGTCCTTTGCCTTACAGAAACTTTGTAATTTTATGAGGTCTCATTTGTCAATTCTTGATCTTAGAGCATACGCTATTGGTGTTCTATTCAGAAACTTTCTCCCTGTACCGATGTCCTCCGTACCCCATTTTTTAATAGGGTCATTTGGTTCTCTGGAATCTAACTTCTTGGGTTCTTTGTATATATTTGATATTATCCCTCTGTCAGATGTAGGGTTGGTAAAGATCTTTTCCCAATTTCTTGGTTTCCCTTTTGTCCTATTGACAGCATCCTTTGCCTTACAGAAACTGTAATTTTATGTGGTCCCATTTGTCAACTATTGATCTTTGGGCATAGGCTACTTGTGTTCTGTTCAAGAAAATTTCCCCTGTGACCATGTGTTCAAGCTCTTCCCCAGTTCCTTTTGTATTAGTTTCAGTGTGTCTGGTTTTATGTGGAGGTCCTTTATCTGCTTGGATTTGAGTTTAGTACAAGGAGATAAGAATGTATTACATTCTTCTGCATGCTAGCTGCCAGTTGAACCAGCACCATTTTTTGAAAACGTTATCTTTTTTCCCCTGGATGGCTTTAGCTCCTTTGGCAAAGATCAAGTGTCCATAGGTGTGTGTTCATTTTTGGGTCTTCAATATTTTTTTTTGGATTTTTTTTTGAGACAGGCTTTCTCTGTGTAGCCCTGGCTGTCCTGGAACTCACTTTGTAGACCAGGCTGGCCTTGAACTCAGAAATCTGCCTTCCTCTGCCTCCCAAGTGCTGGGATTAAAGGCATGTGCTACCAATGCCAGGGGCTGGGTCTTCAATTCTATTCCATTGATCTTCCTGCCTGTCACTGTACCAATACCATGCAGGATTTAACAGTATTGCTCTGTAGTAGTGCTTGAGACCTGGGATACTGATTCCCCCAGAAGTTCTTTTACTGTTGAGAATAGTTTTTGCTGTCCTGGGTCTTTTGTTATTCCAGATGAATTTGCAAATTGCTCTTTCTAAATCTATGAAGAATTGAGTTGGGATTTTGATGGGTATTGCATTGAATCTGTATATTGCTTTTGGTGAGATGGCCATTTTTTTTTTTTTTTTACTATATTAATCCTGCCAATCCACAAGCATGGGAGATCTTTCCATCTTCTGAGGTCTTCTTTGATTTCTTTCTTCAGAGACTTGAAGTTCTTGTCATACAGATCTTTCATATGTTTGGTTAGAGTCACACCAAGATATTTTATATTGTTTGTAACTATTTTGAAGGGTGTCATTTCCCTAATTTCTTTCTCAGACTGTTTATCCTTTGAGTATAGGAAGAATACTGATTTGATTGAGTTAATTTTATATCCAGCCACATTGCTGAAGTTGTTTATCAGCTGTAGGAGTTCTCTGGTGGAGTTTTTTGGGTCGCTTAAGTATACTATCATATCATCTGCAAATAGTGATAGTTTGACTTCTTCCTTTCCAATTTTTATCCCTTTGACCTCATTTTGCTGTCTAATTGCTCTAGCTAGAACTTCAAGTATTATATTGAATAGATATGGAGAGAGAGAGGGCTGCCTTGTCTAGTCCCTGATATGAGTAGGATTGCTTCAAGTTTCTCTCCATTTAGTTTGATGTTGGCTACCGGTTGGCTGTATATTGCTTTAAGGATGTTTAGGTATGGGCCTTGAATTCCTATTCTTTCCAATACTTTTAGCATGAAAGGATGCTGGATTTTGTCAAATGCCTTTTACGCATCTAATGAAATGACCATGTGTTGTTTTTCTTTGAGTTTGTTTTTGTAGTGTATTACATTGATGTATTTCCATATATTGAACCATCCCTGCATCCCTGGGATAAAGCCTACTTGATCATGGTGGATGATCATTTTGATGTGTTGTTGGATTCCGTTGCCAAGAATTTTATTGAGTATTTTTATATTTCTGTTCTGGTCCAGTCTGTTTGACATTTTGTAGGCTTCTTGTATGTTCATGTGCATCCCTCTCTTTAGGTTAGGGAAGTTTTCTTCTATAATTTTATTGAAGATATTTACTGGCCCTTTAAGTTGTAAATCTTCACTCTCTTCTATATCTATAACCCTTATATTTGGTCTTCTTGTTGTGTCCTGGATTTCCTGGATGTTTTGTGTTAAGAGCTTTTTGCATTTTGCATTTTCTTTGACTGTTGAGTCAGTGCTTTCTATGGTATGTTCAGCACCTGAGATTCTTTCTTCTATCTCTTGTATTCTGTTGTTGTTGTTTACATCTATGATTCCTGATTTCTTTCCAAGGTTTTCTATCTCCAAATTGTCTCCCTTTGTGATTTCTTTATTGTTTCTACTTCTGTTTTTAGATTCTGGATGGTTTTTGCTCACTTCCTTCACTTGTTTATTTGTGTTTTCCTGTGATCTTTAAGGGATTTTTGTGTTTCCTCTTTCAGGACTTCTGCCTATTGACCTATGTTCTCCTGAATTTCTTTAAGTGATTTTTATGTTTCCTTTTTGTTAGCTTCTATTTGTTGACCCATGTTCTCCTGTATTTCTTTAAGCAGTTTTTTTGTTTCCTTTTTAAGGGCTTCTACCTGTTGACTCATGTTCTCCTGTACGTCTTTAAGGGAGTTATTTATGTCCTTTTTGAAATCCTCTATCAGCATCATGAGATATGTTTTGAAATCCAGGTCTTGCTTTTCTGGTGTGTTGGGGGTATCCAGAACTTGTTGTTGGAGAACTTGGTTCAGATGGTGCTGTGTTGCCTTGGTTTCTGTTGGTGATAATCTTGCATTTGCTTATTTTCACCTTGTTATCTCTGGTGTTAGCTGGTATTGTCTCTGACTGTGGCTTATCTGTGCTCCTGGGAGACCCATTCTCTCTGTGTACACTGGTATGTAGATATTCCTTCAAGACCTGCCCTCGTGTGGTTTTATTTGGCTATGTAGCTCTGTGGCCCTGATCAACTCTGGGTGCAGGGGGTAATTGGAAGTCTCCTGACCCAGGCTGTTCCTAGAGTCTTGTGTCCTCAGGGTTTCAGGCTCTTTCCTTTGAACAGCAGGAGTAGTCCTCCCTGTGCTGCTCTGACAATCTGCACTCCTGAGTGGTTAGTTATCTCTGTGTGTCTCTTGGATATAATACAATGTGGCAGAGGGTGGTTCCAAGCCATAGAAAGAAACTGGAGGGTTTCTGCCAGAGGTTTCCAGGTGTGATCCTCTGGTGAGGGAGGTTCTACCTATGCAGGCAGGCCACTCTGCACTCCTGAGTATATAGCTACCATCTTGTGCTAGTTGTAGATGGTGCGCTGTGGCAGCAGATGGTCCCAAGTAGGAGACAGAAACCAGAAGGCTTCTGCCATAGGGTTCTGGATGGGATACTCTGAGCTACAAGGCAGGTCTCACCTGTGCTGGCTGTTTTCTCTGCACTGCTGGGTGGATAACTAGCTTCCTGTGCAACTTCAAGATTCATTTGTCAATTGCTGATATTTGAGCCTGAGCCATTGGTTGTGTACTCATGAAAATTTCCCCTGTGCCAATATGTTTGAAGCTTTTTCCAACTTTCTCTTTTATTAGATTTAGCATATCTGGTTTTATGCGAAGGTCATTGATCCACTTGAAGTTGAGCTTTGTACAAGATATATAAATGAATCAATTTTCATTCTTCTTCATTTAGACCTCCAGGTAGACCAGAACTATTTGATAAAAATGGTGTCTTTTTTCCATTTTATGGTATTGACTTTTTTATCAAATATCAAGTGACCATAGGTGTGTGGGTTTATTTCTGGGACTTTAATTCTATTCCATTTATCTACTTATCTGTCTCTCTAGAAATACCATGTGGTTTTTTAATCAATATTACTCTCTAGTACAGCTTGAGGATAGTTATTCCCCCAGAAGTTCTTTTATTGTTGAGAATTGTTTTTGCTATTTTGGGATTTTTGTTATTTCAGATGAAGTTGAGAATTGCTCCTCTATCTGTAAAGAATTGAGTTGGAATTTTAATGGAGATTGCATTGAATCTGTAGAATACTTTTGGTAAGATGGTCATTTTTACTATGTTACTCCTACCAATCCATGAGCATGGAAGATCTTTCCATCTTCTGAGGTCTTCTTCAATTTCTTCAGAGAACTGAAGTTATTGCATGGTAAGAGTTACTCCAAGATCTTTTATAGGATTTGTGATTATTATGGAAGGTGGTGTTACCTTAAATTCTTTCTCAGCCCGTTTATCCTTTGTGTGGAGGAAAGCTATTGATTTGTTTGAGTTAATTTTATATCCAGCCACTTTGTTGAAGTTGTTTATTAGGTACAGGAGTTCTCTGATAGAATTTTTGGGGTCAGTTATATATACTATCATATCATCTGCAAGTAGTAATACCTTGATTTCTTCATTTACAATTTGTATTCTTTTGACCTCCTTTTGTTGTCTAATTGCTCCAGGTAGAATTTTGATACTATATTGAGTAAATATAGAGAAAGTGGGCAGCCTTGTCTTGTCCCTGATTTTAGTGGAATTGCTTCAAGATTCTCTCCATTTAATTTGATGTTAGCTGTTGGTTTGTTGTATATTGCTTTTATTATGTTTAGTTAGGTGCCTCGAATCTTTCCAAGACTTTTAACATGAAGGTGTGTTGTATTTTGTCAAAGACCTTTTCAGTATCTAAATAGATGATCATGTGATTTTTTCTTTGAGTTTATTTATATAGTGGATTATATTGATGGATTTCCATATATTGAACCATCCCTGCATCCCTAGGATAAAGCCTACTTTATTGTCATGAAGGATAGTTTTGATGTGTTTTTGGATTTGGTATGTATGAATTTCATTGAATATTTTTGCATTGATATTCATAAGGGAAATTGGTCTAAAGTTCTCTTTCTTTGTTGGGTCCTTGTGTGGTTTAGGTATCAGTATAACTGTGGCTTCATAGAACAAATCAGGTGACCTTCCTTCTGTTTCTATTATGTGAAATAGTTTGAGAAGTATTTATTATTAGGTCTTCTTTGAAGGTCTGATACAGTTCTGCACTAAGCCTATCTGGTTCTGGGCTTTTTTTGGTTTGGAGACTTTTAATGACTGCTTCTATTCCTTTAGGGGTTATGGGATTGTTTACATAGTTTATCTCGTCCTGATATAACTTTTGTACCTGGTATCTGTCTAGAAAATCATATATTGTATCTAGATTTTCCAGTTTCCTTCAGTTTAGGCCTTTGTAGTAGGATCTAGTGATTTTTTTTTTAATTTCCTTGGTTTCTGTTGTTTGTTTCCATTTTCATTTCTGATTTTGTTAAATTGGATACTGTCTCTGTGGCCTTTAGCTAGTTTAAAGGTTTATCTATCTTGTTGATTTTCTCAAAGAACCAACTCCTGGTTTTATTGATTCTTTGTATAGTTTTTAGATTTATTTATTTATTAATTTATTAATTAATTTATTTATTCATTCATTCAATCAATCATTCATTTATTTATTTATTTATGATGGGGTATTTTATTTGTTTACATTTCAAGTGTTTTCCATTTCTTGGTTTCTCCTCAGCAAATCCACTATTGTATCTCCAATTCCTTTGTTTCTATTTGGTTGATTTAAGTCTTGAGTTTGAATATTTCCTACAGTCAACTCCTCTTGGGTGTGTTTGCTTCTTTTTGTTCTAGAGATTTCAGATGTTTTGTTCAGGTGCTAGTATAGAATCTCTCCAATTTCTTTGAAAACTCTCAGTGCTATGAAGTTTCCTCTTAGCACTGCATTCTTTGTGTCCCATAAGTTTGAGTATACTGTGCTTATATTTTCATTAAATTCTTGAAAGACTTTAATTTTGTTCTTTATTTCTTCTATGACCAAGTTATAATTGAGTAGAGAGTTATTCCGTTTCCATGTGTATGTAAACTTTTGTTATTATTTAATATAACTTTGTTATTTGTATAATTGTGTTATAATTTTGTTATTATTTAAGACCAGTCTTAGTCTGTATTTCTCTGATAGAATGCATGTGATTATTTCAATTTTTTTGTATCTGTTGAGGCTTGTTTTGTGTCTGCTTATATGGTCAATTTTGGAGAAGGCACAATGCAGTGCTGTAAAGAAGTTATATTCTTTTAGGGTGAAATGTTCTTGGATATATCTGTTAAAACCATTTGGAGCATAACTTCTGGTAGTTTTACTGTGTCTCTATTTAATTTCTATTTACATGATCTGTACATTGGTAATAATAGGGTGTTGAAGTCTCCCACTATTAATGTGTGAGGTTCAATATTTGTTTTGAGCTTTAGTAACATTTCTTTTACATACGTGGATGCCCTTGCATTTGGGTTGTAGTTGTTCAGAATTTAGAGTTTAGTTGTGGATTTTTCCTTTGATATGTATGAAGTGTCCTTCCCCATATCTTTTGATAACTTTTCTTTGAAAGTCTATTTTATTGGATATAAGTATTGCTACTCCAGCTTGTTTCTTTTTTTTTTTCCAGCTTGTTCTTGAGACAATTTCCTTGCAACACTTTTTTCCAGTCTTGTAGTCTGAGGTAGTGTCTGATTTTGTTGTTGTTGTTTTGTTTTGCTTTTTCAGCAGTGTGTTTCTTTTATGCAGCAAAATGTTGGGTCCTATTTACAAATCTAGTCTGTTAGCCTATGTCCTTTTATTGAGGAATTGAGTCCATTGATGAGATATATTAAAAATCAATTATTGTTGCTTCCTGTTATTTTTGTTTTTAAAGGTGGTATTAGGTTTGTGTGGTTCTCTTCTTTTGGTTTTGTTGTGAGATGATTAAGTTCTTGGTTTTCCTTGGGTTTAGTTTCCCTTATTGTGTTGAACTTTTCCTTCTATTATCCTCTGTAGGACTGGTTAGTGAAAAGTTACTGTTTAAATTTGTTTTTGTCATAGAATATCTTAGTTTCTTCATCTATGGGGATTGAAAATTTTGCTGGATGTAGTAGCATGGGCTAGCATTTGTGTTCTCTTGGGATCTGTATGACATCTGTCCAAGATTTTCTTGCTTTTAGAGAATTAGTTGAGAAGTATAATATAATTCTGATAGGTCTCCCTTTATGTTACTTGGCCTTTTTCTTTTACCACTTTTCATATTCTTTCTTTGTTCTTCCTATTTAGTGTTTTGATTATTATGTGAAGGGAGGCATTTCTTTTCTGGTCCAATCTATTTGGTGTTTTGTAGGCTTCTTGTTTGTTTATGGTCATATCTAAACCTATTATTCTCAGCTTTGGTCTTTTCATTGTGTCCTGGATTTCCTGGATGTTTTGGGTTAGGAGTTTTTTTCATTTTTGCATTTTCTTTGACTGTTATGTCAATCTTTTCTATGGTATCTTCTCTACCTGAGATTTTCTCTTCTATTTCTTGTTGTTATTCTGTTGGTGATATTTGCATTTATGACTCCTGATTTCTTTTTTAGGTTTTCTAGCTCCAGGGTTGACTCCTTTTGTGATTTCTTTATTGTTTTTATTACCATTTTAGATCCTGGATTGTTTTGTTCAATTCTTTCACCTCTTTGATTGTATTTTCCTGTATTTCTTTAAGGGATTTATGCATTTACTCAAAGATCTTCTACTTTTCTTTGTTCTCTTGTATTTCTTTAAGGGAGTTATTTATGTCCTTTTTAAAGTCTTCTATCATCATCGTGAGATGTGATTTTAAATCAGAGTCTTGCTTTTCTGGTATGTTGGGGTATCCAGGGCTTGCTTTTGTGGGAGAACTGGGTTCTAATGATGCCAAGTAGACTTGGTTTCTGTTGCTTATGTTCTTGACTTTGCTTTATATATATATATATATATATATATATATATATATATATATATATATATATATATATATTCTTTGTTTACATTCCAAATGATTTTCCCTTTCCAGGTTCCCCTATCCCCATAAGTCCCATAAGCTCTCTTCCCTCCGCCCATTCCCCAATCAACCTCCTCCTACTTCTCTGTCTTGGTAATACCCTACAATGCTTCATCAAGCCTTTCTAGTACCAGGGCCCTCTCCTTCCTTCTTCTTGGGAATCATTTGATATGTTAATTGTGTCTTGGGTATTCAGAGCTTCTGGGCTAATATCCACTTATCATGACTGCATTCCATGTGTTCTTTTGTGAATGAGTTACCTCACTTAGGATGATATTTTCCAGATCCAACCATTTGCCTAAGAATTTCATGAATTCATTGTTTGTAATTGCTAAGTAGTATTCCATTGTATAAATATACCACATTTTCTGTATCCATTCCTCCATTGAGGGGCATCTAGGTTCTTTCCAGCTTCTGGCTATTATAAATAGGGCTGCTATGAACATAGTGGAGCTTGTGTCCTTATTGCATGCTGGGGAATACTCTGGGTATATGCCCAGGAGTGGGATAGCAGGGTCCTCCAGAAGTGTCATGGCCAGTTTTCTGAGGCACCGCCAGACTGATTTCCACAGTGGTTGTACCATCTTACAATCCCACCAGCAGTGGAGGAGTGTTCCTCTTTCTCCACATCCTTGCCAACAACTGCTGTCTCCTGAGTTTTTAATCTTAGCCATTCTGACTGGTGTGAGGTGAAATCTCAGGGTTGTTTTGATTTCTTGCCCTTGCTTCTAACCATCTGGCTATCTCTGGTGTTAACTCGTCTTGCTGTCTCTGACTTGAGTCTGTCTCTCTTGTGAGCCTGGGCATGTGGTTATGATGGACCTCCTCAGAGTTAAGCTGCCTCTGATTCTGTATGTATAGAGTGATGCTGGTGTACCTGATTCGCCTGTGGGTATAATTGTAGACCAGAAGGATGATGTGTCTCTGGCAGAGTAGGTAGGTCCTATATTCACTAGGCCCTGTAGTGGGTTACAGTTCAGCCAGGTTTTTGGGAGGGGACTCTTCTGTGAGCCTGGTTGTGACAGACTTCTTGTGAGTCAAGCTGTTTCTAAGTGTGGGAGGAGGTCTGGAGCACTGGCTCTGCCCTGGGCAGAATTAACATATTCTCTAGAAAATTTTTGAATGCATATTATCTATTATGCATTTTTAAAATCCAACAATATTTTAGTAATATATTGAATAAAATGCTTTCTTCTTTACAATTTTTAGTCTTATAAATACTAGTCTTTTTCTCAGATTAAATGATGCTATTTTCCAATTTTTCCTTTCTCAAAGATTTCACTTTTTAATTTTTCCATTACATTTTGAGATTGTTTCATTTATTATTACAATTATTATGAATAATTACATTATTTTCCTTTCCTGTTCTGAACAAACTTTTCCATGAACTCCTCCTTGCTTTCTTTCAAATTCTTGTATTATTTTTCATAACCTTTTAAATGTGAATATATATTATGTATACATTTATATTCCTCACTATAACTTCTTCTGTCTGTATACTTGTATGTGTGTTTTTAGTGTTGTTCCTAAGGTTCAGAGAGAATTGTGGAAGAAGAGAGCAAATAGTAGTGTAGTAGTCAGAGCATCACAGAGTTTTCTGTGAGATTGTGTCTTGTAGGAATGTCAGAACGTACAACCATAAATTCTCACCAAACCTTCTTGCTTAAACCTGAGCTGAGCAATGATAACAGACACACTGAAGTAGATGGAATGAAGCCTCAGTCTTAGACAAAGAAGTACAGGAAATTAAGAAACACTGACAGTTGGAAGAATAGTCTTCCCAAGGGAAGAGTAAACCAATTGATTATCCAATACAAAATGGATTTATTTTTATTATCATATATTTATCTAGGCCTTTTTGAAGTTTTTTTCAAATACTTGGCAGTGTGTAATAAGGAAAAGAATAAAGACAGATTGGAAAATTACAGAAATTTAGACTCTAGAACAAAAATAAATCCAGTAGTAGATTTTACTAAATTTTCTGAGATAACATTTTAAGAGTTAATACAAAGAAATGCAGTATGTTAGTTGCACTAGTTTTATTTTTTTCTATATTATAACTCTGACTTGTCTGGTTTGAATAATAACCCTTTCATAATCTATATAAGAAATAGTATGTTTTTCTCTGCACAATATTTATAAACACATATCTTCCTGTACTGTATTCACATTTACCTCCCTCTACAGAATCCTCTGGCTTCATCTAGAATGGTCAGTTTCTGAAACCATCCTTGTATACTTTCATAAGAAAATATGGAACATTCTTAGAGGAAATAAGGTTTGGGATGGCAGGATACTCTACTTGCTCTCTAGCATGAAAAAATGCTTTTGTTGATGTTGAGTCTGTCTATAATAAACTAGGCGCTTTAACCAGCACTCCAATAGAATCATGGTTATGACAATTTAAAGAGAATTCAATAAATTTAGTTGTTATCAAATTCATAGGAGCAAGAAAAGAAAATTAACATAAAATAGCAGAGTAAATCCTGCTATAGAAACATGTAGAAATATTGAAAACTCACAACCAGACTTAGGTCTGAAGGGGCAAAAGGAGCGTACAGTCAGTTGTTAGAACCTAGAGAAAGTGTTTATGGTAAGAGGGCCATTTAGCAGAACTTGTGAGACTTTGGTACAAGGTTGTGATCAACCATAGTAAATATAGGGAAATAAAAGTATTCCCATCTCATTCCTCACTCATTTTCTCATTTTGTCAAGCATCTTTCATTAACTGAATCTAGCCAGACATCAGAAGATAATAGGTTTGCTGACAGAATTCAATGAAAACAGTTTCTCATGGTGCTGGATAGGTTAGAGAAGACAATATTGAGTCCAAAACAACTGAAAGGAAATACCTATCATACAATGAAAACTCCATATTTATGAATAATTCCTTAAATGTGGTTTGTTTCACTTCATGTGGAATGGCAAAGTAAGTCCATAAATTCAGAGGGAAGCAATATCTTGACTTATTTCATAAATCAAGTACTTTCTGTTTGTAGAGAAAGCTAGATGCACTTTATATCTCCCAAGAGAGCTGGAAATGAGAAGAAAGTCATGTAAAGACTTGGTACGCATATCCACTCACACTATTTCTATAGTCGTACTAAAATAATTAATAACTTCTAAATATTTGTGGCAACCTGTATTTTCTTCCTATATATTCACAAAGTATCTCACATAACTACATTTTTATATATATCAAACAAATAAGTAGATCATGGTATGCACACACTCATCCATTAGCAGTAGAAAGAGATACTACTTAATTTGTTAAAGACTACACTTTGTGAAGTATAAGTGAACTATAATTTATTTCAATACTATTGACTATGGTACTCAATATTCATAACTAGTATTCATAATCGCTGGGGCCCTAATAAAATCATGATGTGTGTCTTTGGATAGCGAGGGGTTTCTGACTAGTGGCCAGGTGAGAATTAGAGAGATATCTGAGAATGAAGGAAGCTGGTCAGGAATAAAAGGTGTTTGAAGTAAAGCACTGCATTCATAACACTGCTGACCTATGGTGTACTATGTTGGAGTAAGGGCTATCACTAAAAGACAGATCTTGAGCAATAATCTCACAGCATTCTTTTCAGTGTTATTTGTTGAGATTTTCCTAAGGCCTTCAGGTACATGATTAAATTATTTGAGACCTCTAAAAGATTTGTGTAGGCATTTATTGGTATAAACATTCCTCTTAGAGCCTTTTCATCATGGTCCAAAGATTTTGATATGTTGTTATGAATTTCTTACATCCTGTATGGGAATACAAACTGTTGTAAGGAAGTACAGCTGAGAATTAGTGACATTTTCGGAGGGCTTGGGTATGGCTATGGAAAGGTAACAGAACTTAAGGGAAGAAAAAATTGAATTAAATTGTATAAAAAGAACAAGGAATTGATTTTACAAAGGGATTCTATGGGCATATAGAAATGTGAAGCGATATTGGACACAAAATACTCAATCAAATTTAAACTCTTGCAAATTAAGCCATGCCTAGTTTATATTCATGGAACTTTTACTGATTCATCATTGTCTTCAAGTAAACCTTTACAGGAATGTTGGTGTCCTGGAAATAGTGATGGAAATTCTACTATCAAGCAAAATCTATAATTATATAATAGACAAGCAAATGATTGTGTCAGCCAATCAAATTGCTTTTTTAAATTCTGTTAAGCTCTCAGCAGGTTAATCCCATGTAATCTTCAGCTGTATCAATGAATGGGAAAGAATGGCGAGTTTTAACACTGCTTTGCACATTCCTATTTACATGTGATCTTAGATAAGTATGCTAACTTCTTTGAATTTCGATTTTTCTATTGTATGAAACAAGAACAATAATATCTCTTGGAAGGTTATTTAGTAATTTTTAAAGAACTTTATACACATGCATGACAGATTTACTACAATATAGGTGTTTGGTGAATAGTACATGCTATTAATTAGGAATATCAATAAAAATAAGTTTATTTTAAGAATCACTTGTGTGTTTCCCAGTTTTTAAACTTGGCCTAAGAAAGATTCTAGCATCCCCATTGTGATTTGTAACCATAAGTCAACCTCTCTACAGCAATTATTTTGCTGGCAAGTAAGCAAGGCCATAAATCAATAACAATTCTTGCAACCTCAGGACTTATCGATCTTGCTGTTTATCTTCTGTAATGTTCCTGGAAAACCCAATTATTTTGGGAAGTTACCCAATCTGGTTTATCCATTATTCTATACTGGTATTATTAGTAACAAGTTATGAAAGCATTTTATTGATTTTCTCTTTAAAATCCCTTTATGCACAATATATTTATACAATATTTTCAGTATATTTATTAAAAATAGGATAAACAGCCAGAAATAAATTTTTGTACATATATTTAAGGTAGATTGCAATTTCATGTGATTTAAGTTCCATCCATCTTATAGGGTTGGCCATTGATAGTTATTTGAAGCCAATACATCCTTTATTAATTCATCTGGTGCCTTTCCCTCAAACATTATAATAATTGTTATAGAATAAATATCCAGTAAATATTTGTTGAATTGTCAAATGAATGAATAAAAGCATAAATAAATAAAATCACTGATTTATAGTCTCCCACATTTAATGTCCGAAAGGGTACCTCTATTTTCCTTCCCAATGTTAATATATACTTGGATTTATAGGCACCTATATAAGCATATATTTTTAACAGTGGGATATTGTCAAAAACTTCAACAGTTTTTATTCTGTCTTTCTGATTTACCTCATTGATAAAATGAGAAAATGTCATGAGGCATAGCATTTCCTTTTGTGATGACTAAAGAAATGTATATATTGAAACAAAATGGAGTTTGACAAGGGTTTGAAGAGGGACAGGACTTAATAATAAGCATCTCATGATGTACTATTTAAAAATAAGAATTCCTAGTCACTGTCTGAGAATCTATAATGTGATTCTTATGATCAGGGCCTTCTGGCTAGATGTACCTCATGAGTAGGTAGGTAAGCCAAAGCCAGTGTTATGAGATAACTGTTCTATCTAGGAACAAAGGAAGCTTACTTAAAGCAATCATTTCCCTTAACATCTGTGTTCTCAAGTTTAATATCAATATCAATAATGACTACATCAAAGAGTTTCTAGGAGGATCACAAAAAGTTTAATGTTCAAGCCTTTCCATTTCATGTGAACTTTTTGATTCTCTCTTAAATATACTTACACAGCCATCCTTGAAGTTGAGATGTTGCTAGCAAAAGGTTCTAATTCATACTTCCACAAATCCTGTTTACAAACCTCATTTCAAAATCACTGTGGTCAATCCACACTAGTCAGGAGCTTACACTTGACTGTGTTGTTTTCTTTTTCTCACATTTATACACATAAGAGTGGTTCAAAAATACAAAGATGTATCAACAGGTTATTATTGGACATTGGGTACCCTAAAATTTTCCCTTTAGAAAATGTCCTCACAGGTACATAAAAATAAACATGATAGAAACAGTTGTCATTATATTAATAACCCTTTTAATGTTAATAATCTTTTAAAGTCAATATGTATCCATGTATTTTTACTAGAGGATGAATTTGAATTTGCATAATAGAATAGGACTTATCTAAAACAAAGGGTATCAGATATTATTCCAGTATAGAATATATACTTGGCCCTTTTATAGTGATTCTCTCATAAAAACAGATCACTAAGAACTCTTCTCTCTTATTTCCACAATAAAAATTGTTATTAATAAAATTTTATGGGAAGGTCTATGAAGGGTCTTTATGTCTTATTTTTTGAAGCCCTAGACACATTTTTGGGCTTAAATACAATTACCATCACCATTTTACAAATGAGAACACATACTCTATTCAATTCCGTCAGCAAGATTCTCAAACATCATTACTCAAGACATCTTTAATCAAAATAAATAGAAATATGATAGTCCTGTTTTTGAATTTTAAAATAATGAATCTACATTAATTATCACTATCACAGTGGTTCTAAACATTCCTAATAATGAGACCCTTTAATACAGTTCCTTATGTTGTGGTGACCCACAACGATAAAATTATTTTAGTTGCACTTCATAACTTGCTACTGTAAGGAATCATAATATAAATATCTGTGTTTTTGAATGGCCTTAGGTGATCTCTGAGAAAGGGCCATTCAACTTTCAATGGGGTCAAAACCCACAGCTTGAGAACAACTGCTCTAAAAATCTTAAGATGAGCAAAAGATACCAAACTTTTATTTAAATAGCCCTAGATAATTTCTATTATTAACACCCCAGTATTGTATGAGTGTAAAGTTACCTGTGGATGCGTATGTAGGGGCATACATATGATTATGTATTATTAGAATGGAAAAGCCAAAGTTTTTACTGTGATAGCTGTTATATCTGATGTGAAGCCTGTCTTCTGGGCCTTTCCAGAATCTATTAGTAGATAGTGAATGATCCTCATTTTATACTTAAATTTGACTGACAAACCTGATCAAGAGATCATAATGTGACTGGCATCAGAATAGTTTGAATCATATAGAACAGATGAAAGAATTGGCCATGAATGGTATTAATTGGGGAAAGGTAGGAAGTAGGATTAGTCTCAGGACACAGCTGAGTAGCAAAGAAGTCACTGCACAGCTTTGGCAGGCCTCATAGGGTTATGGAAACCACAGATCTACCAGGTTTGCAAATTTACTTGACACAATACAGGACACATAGTTAAATTATGTTTCAGATATAAAACTTTTTAATATGAATATATGCCATTCAATATTCAGAGCACTACTATTTTTATTGGCAATTTTACCTACATTGAGCCAAAATAACTGGTCTTTATATTGGGATTCTGATTCAGTGATTGGATGGGACCAGAAAGGTGGCTCTGTGTAGCAGGAACAGAAAGAGCAGAGAGTGGGTAATAAAGCTTTCCACAAAGGAAGATATGTAAAGCATGTTCCCATGTTCACCACAACTCATTGCTGAGGGAAGTGTTGGTGTGATGGAAAGTTCTAGAGCAATAGTTTTAGCTAAGGTACTTAAACAATCCCAAGCCTTGCATCTTAGTAATAGAGTCTCATTGATATTCCAAATGAAGAGCCTAACAAGAAAGCTTATTTTAGTCCCTTTCACAAGCAAATAATGCCCAGGGAAGTTTTTCCACAACTGAGGGATTTATAGCAGAGTTGGCTTTGTGGGTATGTGGCCAGTTACATAGAGTCCTGTGTCCAGAAACAGTTTGCTTGGTTTAATGGTTGCTACTTTGAAGTTTTGCTAACTTTTACTTAATTATTTTAACATTCCTGGAAGTAGAGATGAAACTCCAGATTATGGCCACTTTTGTCTCCCTCTTTTGATTCCTAGTGACCATATTGAACAGATAGTTTCCTCTGCCATATACTCCAACCATGATGTAGTGCCTCACCACCAGCCCCAAAACAATGAACCAAGTGACCATCAAATAAGACAGTAAAAGTTGTGATTCTCAAATGTACATATCTACTTGTTAAGTTATTGATTTCGGGTATTTGTTACAGGAGGGCAGACAAATTTACAACTTAAGCTGGTAACATCTGTGACTAAGGCCAGGGCATGAAACAGCCAAACAGGCAATGTTTTCCATGAGAACTACAAACTTTTTGAATGCACAGAGAACAAAATAGCATCCTAAGTAATATAAATACCTTTAGAAATCCTACTGTATGGTAGGTGCCATGTAGGAGGAACTGCAGTGGGCAAGTGAGACTCCTGGAGATGACCCGCCGTTTTGCATGGGTGCGATGGCTGAATCCTAGAGAGGCATGGCCTCAGGGTATTTGTCCCAGGATTTCTTCTTGCTGCTGCTGTGCCATCTCATGATTTTAATTGCCGTATTTGTCATTTCTCTGACATGGTGTGTTTGAGAAAAGAAAGACACTTTCCCCCCTAAAGTCTGTTATGATTGATTCCTGTGTATTAGCCTAACCTATTGGGCAGATTCCTTGCAGAATCAACATGAAGATGGACTTTCATGAAGAATGCTGTTTAGATGAATTAATGATTTGATAGACTTCCTGTTTTGATGCAAATAATATTTGTAAGATAGAGTAATTTATAAAGGTCTAAGGAGATGGTTTTAGTCATTTCTCTAGAAAAATATACTAAAGTTAGAATCAAGAATAGAATGGGGACACCCTGGAGCTAAGGGTCCTCTCCACAGCCCTCTGTACACAGGTCCCATCAGGAGAGAGATCCTCTCCCAGGAGTGCTCTCACCCCTGGGCTTAGAGGCGAGATAACCACTTTCTCTCCAATAACAGTCCAAAGTGAGATTTGCCAGTAACGCATAGGGCATAGGAACAGTGGAGCAGCTGGGACAGGATCCTTCTGATTGCCATCTGTACCCAGGAGATAAGGCTGTTCCAGAGCCCTCTTACATAGGTCCCAACAGGAGAGAGCTGGTCCCCCAGGAGGGCTGACACAGGCTTATAAACACACAGGAGGGACAAGCTCCAGCCAGAGACATCAAGACTGACACCAGAGATAATAAGATTCCAAAAGGCAAGTGCAAGAGCCCTGCAAACAGAAACCAAGATTATGTGGCATCATCAGAACCCAATTGTACCACCACAGCAAGTCTTATATACTCCAACACACCTGAAAAGCAGGATTTGGATTTACAATCACATGTCATGATAATGATAGAGGACTTTAAGAAGGACATAAATAGCTCCCTTAAAGAAATACAGCAGAACACAGGTAAACAGGTAGAAGCCTTCAAAGCAAACAAAAAAAATCCCTTAAAGAATTGCAGGAAAACACAACTAAACAGGTAAAGGAATTGAACAAAACCATCCAGGATCTAAAAATGGAACATCCAGGAAACCCAGGACACAATAAGACCAAACCTAAGAATAACAGGTATAGAATAGAGGAAAGATTCCCAACGTAAAGGAGCAGTAATTATATACAACAAAATTATAGAAGAAAAATGCCCCAACATAAAAAAGGAGATGCCCATGAACATACAAGAAGCCTACAGAACTCCAAATAGATTGGACCAAAAAAGAAATTTCTCCCATCACATAATAATGAAAACACCAGATGCACTAAACAAAGGAGGAATATTGAAAGCAGTAAGGGAAAAAGGTCAAGTAACATATAAAAGTAGATCTATCAGAATGACACCAGACTTCTCCCCAGAGACTATAAAATCCAGATGATCCTGGGCAAATGTCATACAGACTCTAAGAAAACACAAATGCCAATCCAGGCTACTATACCCAACTAAACTTTCAGTTACCATAGATGGAGAAACAAAGATATTACATGACAAATAAAAAATTACACAATATCTTTCCACAAATACCACCTTTCAAAGGATAATAAATAGAAAACTCCAACACAAGGAGGGACAGCACATCTGAAAGCTCCAGAACAAAAAGAAGCAAACGTACCCAAGAAGAGTAGACAGCAGGAAATAATCAAACTCTGAGCTGAAATCAACCAAGTAGAAACAAAAAGAACTATACAAAGAGTAAACCAAACTAGGAGCTGGTTCTTTGAGAAAATCAATGAAATAGATAAACCCCTAGCCTGACTAAAAGGAGGATACAGATACAGTATCCAAATAACAAAATCAGAAGCATGACATAACAACAGAAACTGAGGAAATCCAAGAAATCATCAGATCCCACAACAAAAGCCTATACTCAATAAAACTGGAAAATCTGGATGAAATGGGCAGTGTTCTAGACAGATACCAGGTACCAAAGTAATTCAGGATCAGATAAGTGCTCTGAACAGTCCCATAACCAATAAAGAAATAGAATCAGTCATTAATAGTCTCCCAACCAAATAAAAAGCCTAGAACCAGATGGGGCCAGATAGTGGAGAGTTCTATAAGACCTTCAATGAAGTCCTAATACCAATACTCTTCGAACTATTCCACAAATTAGAAACAGAATGAACTCTACCCAATTTATTCTATGAAGCCACAATTACACTGATACCTAAACCACACAAAGACCCAACAAAGAGAACTTCAGACCAATATCCCTTATGAATATTGATGCAAAAATACTGAATAAAACTCTTGCCAACCAAATCCAAGGACACATCAAAATGATTATCCATTATGATCAAGTATGCTTCATCCCAGGGATGCTGGGATGGTTCATCCATCGATGTAATCCACTTTAAAATCAAATTCAAAGAAAGAAAACACATGATCATCTTATTAGATTCTGAGAAAGCGTTTGACAAAATCCAACAATCCTTCATGATAAAAGTCTTGGAATGATCAGGAATTCAAGGCCTATACATAAACACATTAAATGCAATATACAGCAAACCAGTAGCCATCATCAAACTAAATAGAAAGTTGAAGCAATTCCACTAACATCAGGGACTAGACAAGGCTCCCCATACTCTCCCTACCTATTCATTGTAGTACTCAAAGTCCTATCCAGTGCAATAAAACATCAAAAGAAAATCAAAGGAATATATCTTCGAAAGGAAGTCATAATATCACTATTTGCAAATGATATGTGCTTATACTTAAGTGACCCCAAATATTCTACCAGAGAACTCCTGCAGCTGATAAACAACTTTAGCAAAGTGGCTGGATATAATATTAACTCAAACAAATAAGTAGCCTTCCTCTATCCAAAGAATAAACAGGCTGAGATAAAGAAATTAGGGAAATAACTCACTTCACAATAGTCACAAACAATATTGCATATCATGATGTGACTCTATCCAAGCAAGTGAAAGGTCTGTATGACAAGACCTTCAAGTCTCTGAAGAAAGAATTTGAAGATATCAGAAGATAAAAAAAATCTCCCATTGCTCATGGAATGGCAGGATTAATATAGTAAAAATGGCCATTTTATCAAAAAGCAATATACAGATTCAGTGCAATTCCCATCAAAATTCCAATTCTATTCTTCATAGAGAAAGAGCAATTTGGGCACATAGGCAGTTTGTCTGCCAGCCTGCCAGGCGTGGGGCCTGTGTCCTGCCCAGAGAGCAGCAGAAAGAGAGAAGCCCCACGGCCATATTTGCTCCCTGCCAGTACAGAAAAGTGTCACTAGGTACTGTATCACCCTGAGCTTTAGATCTCTGGTGGTTCAAACCGCCAGGGGTCTGCCTGTGCCAAAAAACTGAGCACATAGGTGGTTTGTCTGCCAGCCGCTGGGCATGGGGCCTGTGTCCTGCCCAGAGAGCAGCAGAAGGAGAGAAGCCCCGCGGGTATAGTCGCTCACTGCCAGGACAGAAAAGGGTCACTAGGTACTGATCACCCTGAGCTTTAGATCTCTGAGGGTGCAAATCTCCAGGGGTCTGCCTGCACTCAGGAACTGAGCACATAGGCGGTTTATCTGCAAGCCGGTCCATCGCGGGACCTGTGTCCTATGTGAGAATCAACAGAGGGAATGACCCCCACCACACCATCTTCGCTCCATAACAGAGCAGTCAGAGAACACCTGGTTGACCTTGACAACCTAAGTATAACATTGCTTGAGGCAAGACTGAGCAGGGCTCCAAAGGCACAAAAGAGGAAGACAGCATATCAGTAATCTGTCCCAGAGGAAACCCAGTCATCTAGTGTTGCAGAAATAACCTTAAAGATCCACAGTAGGTTGAAGCACCAACCAGTGACAATAAGACTATCTAACACCAGGGAGAGCTAGATGGCTAAAGGCAAATGTATGAACCTTACTAACAGAAACCAAGGCATTATGGCAGCATCTAAACCAAATTCTCCAACAATAGCAAGTCCTGGATACCCCAGCACACCAGAAAAACAAGAGTTACATTTAAAAGCACCAGTAAGGATGCTGATAGAGGAACACATGAAAGACATAAATAAATCTCTTAAAGAAATTCAGGAGAAAAATGATCAAAAGCTAGAAGCCCTTACAATGGAAACACAAAAATCACTTAAAGAAATTCAGGAGAATATGGGTCTGAAGTTAGTAGTCAATAAGGAGGAAATGCAAAAATATCTTTAAAAAATACAAGAGAAGCTTGATCAACAGGCAGAAGTCATGAAAGAGGAAACACAAAAATCTCTTAAAGAATTAGAGGAAAACACAAACAAGCAAATGACGGAACTGAGCAAAAACTTCCAGGATCCAAAAACAGAAGTAGAAACAACTAAGAAAGCACAAAGGGAGACAACTTTGGAGATAGAAAACCTTGGGAAGAAATCAAGGACCATAGACGCAAATATCAACAACAGAATACAAGAGATAGAAGAAAGACTCTTAGATGCCGAAGATACCATAGAAACCATGGATTCAACAGTTAAAGAAAATGCAAAATGCCAAAAGCTTGTAACCCAAAACATCCAGGAAATCCAGGACACAATGAGAAAGCCAAATCTAAGGATTATAGGCATTGATGAGAGTGAAGATTTACAGTTTAAAGGCCAGCAAATATCTTCAACAAAATTATGGAAGAAAACTTTCCTAACCTAAAGAGAGAGATGCGCATGAATATACAAGAAGCCTACAGAACTCCAAACAGACTGGACCAGAACAGAACTACCTCCTGTCACATAATAATCAAAACCCCAAATGTACTAAACAAAGAAAGAATACTTAGGGCAGTAAGAGAAAAAGGGAAAGTAACATATAAAGGAAGACCTATCAGAATTACACCAGACTTCTCACCAGAGAACATGAAAGCTAGAAGATCCTGGGCAGAGCTCATGCAGACTCTAAGAGAACACAAATGCCAGCCAAGACTACTATAACCAGCGAAACTCTCAATTACTATAGATGGAGAAAGCAAGATATTCCATGACAAAACCAAATTTACACAATATCTTTCCACAAACCCAGCCCTACAAAGGATAATAGGGGGAAAACACCATTACAATGAGGGAAACTATACCCTGGAAAAAGCAGGATATTAAGCTTCTTTCATCAAACCCAAAAGAAGATAACCAACCACACATGTATACAATTAAAATCAAAAATGAGAGGAAGCAATAACCACTACTCCTTAATATCTCTTAACATCAATGGACTCAATTCCCCAATAAAAAGACATAGACTAACAGACTGCTTACATAAACAGGACCCTACATTTTACTGCATACAGGAAACACACCACTATACCCTGGTACATACCCAGAGGATTCCCCAGCATGCAATAAGGACACATGTTCCACTATGTTCATAGCGGCCCTATTTGTAGTAGCCAGAAGCTGGAAAGAATCCAGGTGTCCCTCAATGGAGGAATGGATACAAAAAATGTAGTACATTTACACAACAATGGAGTACTATTCAGCCATTAGAAACAATGAATTCATGAAATTCTGAGACAAATGGATAGAGCTGGAGAACATCATACTAAGTGAGGTAACCCAGTCTCAAAAGATCATTCATGGTATGCACTCACTGATAAGTGGATATTAACCTAGAACCTTGGAATACCCAAGACATAATCCACATATTAAATGATGTTCAAAAAGAACAGAGGAGTGGCCCCTGGTTCTGGAAAGACTCAGTGCAACAGTATAGGGGAACACCAGGACAGGGAAGTGGGAAGGGGTAGGTGGAGGAACAGGGTGAGGGAAGAGGGCTTATGGGACTTGCAGAGAGTGGGGACCCAGAAAATGGGAAAGCATTTGAAATGTAAATAAAGAATACATCGAATAAAAAAAAGAAAAGAAAATACTGTCTTTTTTCCCACAAGATGGTTTTATCTCCTTTGTCAAAGATCAAGTGACCATAGTTGTGTAGGTGCATTTCTGGGTCTTATTTTCTATTCCATTGGTCTATTTGTCTGTTACTGTACCAGTACCATTCAGTTTTTTAGTACAATTGCTCTGTAATACAATTTGAGGTCCTGGATGGTGATTCCACCAGAAGTTAATTTATTGTTGAGCATAGTCTTCACTATCCTGGGTTTTTCTTATTCCAGATAAATCTGCAAATTGCTCTTTCTTTTTTTTTTCTTTATTGATATATTTTTTAAATTTACATTTCAAATGATTTCAAATAGGGCTGCTATGAACATAGTGGAGAATGTTTCCTTATTGCATGCTAAAGAATACTCTGGGTATATGCCCAGGAGTGGTATAGCAGGGTCCTCTGGAAGTGTCATGCCCAGTTTTCTGAGGAACCTCCAGAATGATTTTTAAAGTGGTTGCACAATCTTACAATCTCACCAGCAGTGGAGGAGTGTTCCTCTTTCTCCACATCCTCACCAGCACTTGCTGTCTACTGAGTTTTTGAACTTAGCCATTCTGACTGGTGTGAGGTGAAATCTCACGGTTGTTTTGATTTGCATTTCCCTAATGATTAATGATGTTGAACATTTCTTAAGGTGTTTCTCAGCCCTCTGAAGTTCTTCATGTGAAAATTCTTTGTTTAGCTCCATACCCCACTTTTTAATGGGGTTATTTGGTTCTCTGGGTTCTACATTCTTGAGTTCTTTGTATATATTAGATATTAACCCTCTTTCCGGATTTAGGGTTGGTGAAGATCCTTTCCCAATCTGTCAGTTGATGTTTTGTCCTTTTGACAGTGTCCTTTGCCTTACAGAATCTTTGTAGTTTTATGAGGTCCCATTTTTCTATTCTTGATCTTAGAGCATAAGCTATTGGTGTTATATTCAGGAACTTTCCCCCTGTGCCCATGTCCTCAAGGGTCTCCCCCAGTTTATTTTCTATTAGTTTCAGTGTGTCAGGTTTTATGGGAGGTCCTTGATCCATTTGAAGTTGAGCTTAGTACAAGGAGATAAGAATGGATCGATTGGCATTCTTCTGTAAGCTGACCTCCAATTGAACCAGCACCATTTGTTGAAAAGGCTATTTTCCCCCACTGGATGCTTTCAGCTCCTTTGTCAAAGATCAAGTGACCATAGGTGTGTGGGTTCATTCCTGGGTCTTCAATCCTATTCCATTGATCTGCTTACCTGACATTGTACCAATACCATGGAGTTTTTATCACTATCGCTCTGTAGTAAAGTTTGAGGTCTGGGATACTGAATCCCCCTGAAATTCTTTTACTCCTGAGAATAGTTTTAGCTATCCTGGGTTTTCTGTTATTCCAGATGAATTTGAGAATTGCTCTTTCTAGCCCTATGAAGAACTGGGTTGGGATTTTGATGGGGATTGCAATGAATCTGTAGATTACCTTTGGCAAGATGGCCATTTTAACTATATTAATCCTGCCAATCCACGAGCATGGGAGATTTTTCCATTTTCTGAGATCTTCTGCTATTTCCTTCTTCAGAGATCTGAAGTTCTTGTCATATAGTCTTTCACTTGTTTGGTTAGAGTCACCCCAAGGTACTTTCTGCTGTTTGTGGCTATTTTGAATGGTGTCATTTCCCTAATTTCTTTCTCAGTCTGCTTATCCTTTGAGTATATCCTTTGATTTGCTTGAGTTGATTTTGTAGCCGGCCACTGTGCTGAAGCTCTTTATCAGCTGTAGTTCTCTAGTAGAGTTTTTTGGGTCACTTAAGTCTACTATCATATCATCTGCAAATAGTGATAATTTGACTTCTTCCTTTCCATTTTGTATCCCTTTTGACCTCCTTATGTTGTCTAACTGCTCTAGCTAGGACTTCAAGAACTATATTGAAAAGATATGGAGAGAGGGGGCAGCCTTGTCTAGTCCCTGATTTTAGTGGGATTGCTTCATGTTTCTCTCCATTTAGTTTGATGTTGACTACAGGTTTGCTGTATATTGCTTTTACTATGGTTTAGATATGGGCCTTGAATTCCTGTCCTTTTCAAGACTTTTAGCATGAAAGGTTGCTGAATTTTTCAAATGCCTTTTCAGCATCTAATGAAATGATTATATAGTTTTTTTTCCTTGAGTTTGTTTATGTAGTGGATAGCATTGATGGATTTCCTTATATTGAACCATCCCTGCATCCATGGGATGAAGCCTAGTGACCCTGGTGAATGATCGTTTTGATGTGTTCTTGGATTCGGTGGGCAAGAATTTAATTGAGTATTTTTGCATGGATCAATATTCATAGGGGAAATTGGCCTGAAATTCTGTTTCTTAATTGGATCTTTGTGTGGATTTGGTGTCAGCATGATTGTGGCTTCAGAGAAGGAGTTGGGTAGTGTTCCCTCTGTTTCTATTTTGTGGAATAGTTTGAAGAGTATTGGTGTTAAGTCTTCTTTGAAGGTCTGATAGAATTCTGCACTGAAACCATCTAGTTGTGTGCTTTTTTTTGGGTCAGAAGGCTATCTATGACCCCTTCTATTTCTTTAGGGTTATGGGTCTGTTTAGATGACCTATTGGATCCTGGTTTAATTTGGTATTTGATATCTGTCTAAAAAATTGTCCATTTCCTCCAGATTCTCCAGTTGTGTTGAGTATAGGCTTTTGTAGTAGGATCTAATGATTTTTTGGATTTCCTCAGATTCTGTTGTAATATCTCCCTATTCATTTCTGATTTTGTTAATTTGGATACTATCTCTGTGCCCTTTGTTCAGTCTGGTTAAGGGTTTATCTATCTTGTTGATTTTCTCAAAGAACCAGCTCCTGGTTTTGTTGATTCTTTCCATGGTTCTCTTGGTTTCTACTTGATTGATTTCAGCCCTGAGTTTGATGATTTCCTGTCTTCTCCTCCTCCTTGGTGAATTAACTTTTTGTTACAGGGCTTTCAGTTGTTCTGTTAATCTTCTAGAGTCTGCTCTCTCAAATTTCTTTTTGGAGGCACTCAAAGCTATGAGTTTTCCTCGTAGCACTGCTTTCATTGTGTCCCATAGATTTGTGTATGTTGTGCCTTCATTTTCTTTAAATTCTAAAAAATCTTTGATTGCTTTCTTTATTTCTTCCTTGACCAAGGTATCATTGAGAATTGTTCAGTTTCCTTGTGTATGTGGGCTTTCTGTTGTTTTTATTGTTATTAAATACCACTTTTACTCCATAGTGATCTGATAGGAGGCATGGGATTATTTCAATCTTCTTATATTTGTTGAGGTCTGTCTTGTGACCAACTATATGATTGATTTTGGAGAAGGTATCATGAGGTGCTGAGAAAAAGGTATATTCTTTTGCTTTGGGATGAAAAGTTCTACATATATCTGTTAAATCCAATTGGTCCAAACTTCAATTAGTTTCACTGTCTCCATGTTTATTTTCTGTTTTCCTGATTGGTCCATTGGTGAGAGTGGAGTGTTGAAGTCACTCACAATTATTGTGTTAGGTGCAATGTGTGTTTGGAGCTTTAGTAAAGTTTCTTTTATGAATGAGGGGTCACTTGTATTTGGAGCATAGATATACAGGATTGAGAGTTCTTCTTGTTGGATTTTTCCTTTAACCAACAAGAAATGACCTTCTACAACTCTTTTGATAGCATTAGGTTGAAAGTCAATTTTATCTGATATTAGAATGGCAACTCCAGCTTGTTTCCTGAGATCATTTACTTGTAGAATTGTCTTCAAGCCTTTTACTCTAAGGTAGTTTTTGTATTTGACACTGAGGTGTGTTTCCTGTATGCAGCAAAATGTAGGGTCCTGTTTATGTAACCAGTCTATTAGTCTATGTCTTTTTATTGGGGAATTGAGTCCATTGATGTTAAGAGATATTAAGGTGTAGTGGTTATTGCTTCCCATCATTTTTGATGTTAATTTTATACTTGTGTGGTTATCTTCTTTTAGGTTTGATGAAAGAAGCTTAATATCAAGATATTTTTCCAATATACTTTTTCCAGAGTATAGTTTCCCTCATTGTAATGGGTTTTTTTTACCCATTATCCTTTGTAGGGCTGGGTTTGTGGAAAGATATTGTATAAATTTGGTTTTGTCATGAATTATCTTGGTTTCTCCATCTATAGTGATTCAGAGTTTTGCTGGGTATAGTAGTCCTGCCTGGCATTTGCGTTCTCTTAGAGTCTGCATGAGCTCCTCCCAGGATCTTCTAGCTTTCATGTTCTCTGGTGAGAAGTCTGGTGTAATTCTGATAGGTCTTCCTGTATATGTTACTTTCCCTTTTTCTCTTACTGCCCTAAGTATTCTCTCTTTGTTTAGTACATTTGGGGTTTTGATTATTATGTGACAGGAGGTAGTTCTGTTTTGGTCCAGTCTGTTTGGAGTTCTGTAGGCTTCTTATATATTCATGGGCATCTCTTGCTTTAGGTTAGGGAAATTTTCTTCCATAATTTTGTTGAAGATATTTGCTGGCCCTTTCAGTTGTAAATCTTCACTCTCATCTATACCTATAATCCTTAGGTTTGGTCTTCTCATTGTATCCTGGATTTCCTGGATGTTCTGGGATGCAAGCTTTTTGCATTTTGCACTTTCTTTGACAGTTGAGTCAATGGTTTCTATGGTATCTTCGGCATCTGAGATTATTTCTTCCATCTCTTGTATTCTGTTGTTTATATTTGCATCTATGGCTCCTGATTTCTTCTTAAGGTTTTCTATCTCCAAAGTTGTCTCTCTTTGTGATTTCTTAGTCCAATTTAATGAGGAACCATCAAACTGATTTCCAGAGTAATAGATTGGGAAAAGATCTTTATCTACCCTACAGTGGATAAAGAGCTTATACCCAATATATACAAAGAACTGAAGAAGTTAGACTCCAGAGAACCAAATAACCCTATTAAAATTGTGGTACAGAACTAAATAAAGAATTCTCAACTGAGGAATACTGAATGGCTGAGAAGCACCTAAAGAAATGTTCAAAATCCTTAATCATCAGGGAAATGCAAATCAAAATGACCCTGAGAATGACTAAGAGTAAAAACTCAGGGGAAGGCCTGGAGAGATGGCTCAGCGGTTAAGGGGACCTGGTTTGGGCTGGAGAGATGGCTCAGCAGTTAAGAGCACTGACTGCTGGTTCAAATCCCAGTAACCACATGGTGGCTCACAAGCATCTGTAATGAGATCTGATGCCCTCTTCTGGCACCCAGGTGTACATACACCTCATATAGATAAAATAAATTGGGGGGGGCAGTGGCGGCGGCGGGGGCAGTGGCAGAGGCGGCAGCAGTGCAGCAGTAGCTGGTCCAGTTGAAGGGCCATCAGCAGTGGAACCAAGGCGACACAGGGTCCAGTTAACCCCTGCGCCAACGACCACTGACCTTCACTGACCAGCCAGGTGGCAAGCAGCTTTGGTTTGTGGCGCCTTTCGCTGCAGGGAAGCCACTTCGGAACTCGGCCTCCCGCCAGTCAGGAGAG
Organism: Apodemus sylvaticus; assembly: GCF_947179515.1. NCBI lineage: Eukaryota > Metazoa > Chordata > Mammalia > Rodentia > Muridae > Apodemus > Apodemus sylvaticus. The sequence goes on along the minus strand of NC_067495.1, from coordinate 6,138,025 downwards.
GCTTACCTCCATCTTGGTTTCGGGCTCCAGAGATATCAGACAGACTGAGATCAACCTGGGCGTCGGCACCACATCTCCAGGTCCTGCAAGAGGCTAGAGGGGCTTCCGTGCGGCCAGCTGGGAGAAGTCAGTGTGCTCCGGTGAAACCAGCGGGTCCCAGCGGGAGCCTTCGGGTGCCCTGCTTCGGGATCTGAACAGCCTGGGCAGCAGCACCCTGTCTACAGGCAGTGCAGGAGGTAAGCTGTGCACCAGAGGCCAACTGGGAAGGGGCAGCTTGCACTGGTGAGTCCAGCACTGACAAGACAAACAAACACCAGGGAGAACTAGATGGCAAAAGGCAAACACAGGAATGTCACTAACAGAAATCAATATGGCAACATCTGAACCCAATTCTCCTCTACCAACATGTTCTGGATACCCCATCACACCAGTAAAACAAGATTTGGATTTAAAATCACTGGTCATGATGCTGGTACAGGAACACATGAAGGACATACTTAAAGAAATTCAGGAGAAAATGGATCAAAAGTTAGAAGCCCTTGCAAGGGAAACACAAAAATCATTGAAAGAAATCCAGGAGAATACAAAAGCCAACAATGAGGAAACGCAAAAAACACTTAAAGAAATACAGGAGAACTTTGGTCAACAGGCTGAGGTCAAGAAAGAGGAAACACAAAAATCTCTTAAAGAATTACAGGAAAGCACAAACAAGCAAGTGAAGGAGCTAAGCAAAACCATCCAGGATCTAAAATCAGAAGTAGAAACAACTAAGAAAACTCAAAGGGAGACAACTTTGGAGATAGAAAGCCTTGGGAAGAAATCAGGGGACAGAGATGCAAATATCAACAACAGAATACAAGAGATAGAAGAAAGAATCTCAGATGCTGAAGATTCCATAGGAACCATGGACTCAACAGTTAAAGAAAATGCAAAATGCAAAAAGCTTGTAACCCAAAATATCCAGGAAATCCAGGAAACAATGAGAAGACCAAACCTAAGGATTATAGGCATAGATGAGAGTGAAGATTTACAACTTAAAGGGCCAGCAAATATCTTCAATAAAATTATGGAAGAAAACTTCCCTAACCTAAAGAGAGAGATGCCCATGAATATAAAAGAAACCTGCAGAACTCCAAACAGACTGGACCAGAACAGAAATACTTCCTGTCACATAATAATCAAAACACCAAATGTTCTAAACAAAGAAAGAATATTAAAGGCAGTAAGAGAAAAAGGCCAAGTAGCATATAAAGGAAGACCTATCAGAATCACAGCAGACTTTTCACCTGAGACTATGAAGGCTAGAAGGTCCTGGGCAGATCTCATGCAGACTCTAAGAGAACACAAATGCCAGCCAAAACTACTATATCCAGCAAAACTCTCAATCACCATAGATGGAGAAACTAAGATATTTCATGGCAAAACCAAGTTTACCCAATATCTATCCACAAACCCAGCCCTACAAAGGATAATAGGAGGAAAACACCAACACAAGGAAGGAAACTTCACCCTGGAAAAAGCGAGATAGTAACCTTTCATCAAACCCAAAAGAAGTTAAGCAATCAAATTTAAAAAATAATGTCAAAAATGATAGGAAGTAACAATCACTATTCCTTAATATCTCTTAACATCAATGGACTTAATGCCCTAAAAAAAAGACACAGACTAACTGACTGGATATGCAAACAGGACCCTACATTTTGCTGCTTACAGGAAACACACCTAAGGGTCAAAGACAAACACTACCTTAGAGTAAAAGGCTGGAAGACATGTTTACAAGCAAATGGTCTCAGGAAACAAGCTGGAGTAGCCATTTTAATATCAGATAAAATTGACTTTCAACCCAAAGTCATCAAAAGAGACTCTGAGGGACACTTCTTGCTGGTCAAAGGAAAAATACAACAAGAAGAACTCTCAATCCTGAACATCTATGCTCCAAATGCAAGGGCACCCTCTTTCGTAAAAGAAACTTTATTAAAACTCAAAGCACACATTGCAGCTAACACAATAATTGTGGGTGACTTCAACACTGCACTTTCCTCAATGGACCGATCAGGAAAACAGAAACGAAACAGGGACACAATGAAACTAATTGAAGCTTTGGACCAATTAGATTTAACAGATATATATAGAACATTCTATCCTAAAACAAAAGAATATACCTTTTTCTCAGCACCTCATGGTACCTTCTCCAAAATAGACCATATAATTGGTCACAAGACAGACCTCAACAAATATAAGAAGATCGAACTAATCCTGTGCCTCCTATTAGATCACTATGGAGTAAAAGTGGTCTTCAATAGCAACAAAAACAACAGAAAACCCACATACATGTGGAAACTGAACAATATTCTACACAATGATACCATGGTCAAGGAAGAAATAAAGAAAGAAATTAAAGACTTTTTAGAACACAATGAAAATGAAAACACAACATACCCAAATCTATGGGACACAATGAAAGCAGTGCTAAGGGGAAAACTCATAGCCCTGAGTGCCTCCAAAAAGAAAATGGAGAGAGCATACATTACCAGCTTAATGACACACCTGAAATTCCTGGAATAAAAAGAAGCTATTTCACCCAGGAGGAGTAGAAGGCAGGAAATAATCAAACTCAGGGCCGAAATCAATCAAGTAGAAACAAAGAGAACCATACAAAAAATCAACAAAACCAGGAGCTGGTTCTTTGAGAAAATCAACAAGATAGATAAACCCTTAGCCAGACTGACCAAAGGGCACAGAGAAAGTATCCAAATTAACAAACTTAGAAATGAAAAGGGAGATATAACAATGGAAACTGAGGAAATCCAAAAAATCATCAGATCCTACTACAAGAGCCTGTACTCAACACAACTTGAGAATCTGGAGGAAATGGACAATTTCCTTGACAGATACCAAATACCAAAATTAAATCAGGACCAACTAGACCATCTAAACAGTCCCATAATGCCTAAAGAAATAGAAGGAGTCATAGAAAGTCTTCCAACCAAAAAAAGCACAGGACCAGATGGTTTCAGTGCAGAATTCTACCAGACCTTCAAAGAAGACTTAACACCAATACTCTTCAAACTATTCCACAAAATAGAAACAGAAGGAACACTACCCAATTCCTTCTACGAAGCCACAATTACGCTGATACCAAAGCCACACAAAGATCCAACAAAGAAAGAGAACTTCAGACCAATTTCCCTTATGAACATCGATACAAAAATACTCAATAAAATTCTTGCCAACCGAATCCAAGAACACATCAAAACGATCATCCACCATGATCAAGTATTCTTTATCCTGGGAATGCAGGGTTGGTTCAATATACGGAAATCCATCAATGCAATCCACTACATAAACAAACTCAAAGAACAAAACCACATGGTCATTTCATTGGATGCTGAAAAAGCATTTGACAAAATTCAGCATCCTTTCATGCTTAAAGTCTTGGAGAGAACAGGAATTCAAGGCCCATACCTAAACATAGTAAAAGCAATATACAGCAAACCGGTAGCCAGCATCAAACTAAATGGAGAGAAACTTGAAGCAATCCCACTGAAATCAGGGACCAGACAAGGCTGCCCCCTTTCTCCTTATCTTTTCAATATTGTACTTGAGGTACTAGCTCGGGCAATTCGACAACATAAGGAGGTCAAAGGGATACAAATTGGAAAGGAAGATGTCAAACTATCATTATTTTCAGACAACATGATAGTCTACCTAAGTGACCCAAAAAAACTCCACTAGAGAGCTCCTACAGCTGATAAACAACTTCAGCAAAGTGGCAGGTTATAAAATCAACTCAAGCAAATCAGTGGCCTTCCTATACTCAAAGGATAAGCGGGCTGAGAAAGAAATTAGGGAAATGACCCCCTTCACAATAGCCACAAACAGTATAAAGTATCTTGGGGTGACTCTTACCAAACATGTGAAAGATCTGTATGACAAGAACTTCAAGACTCTGAAGAAGGAAATGGAAGAAGACCTCACAAAATGGGAAAACCTCCCATGCTCATGGATCAGTAGAATCAATATAGTTAAAATGGCCATTTTGCCAAAAGCAATATACAGATTCAATGCAATACCCATCAAAATCCCAACTCAATTCTTCACAGAGTTAGAAAGAGCAATTATCAAATTCATCTGGAACAACAAAAAACCCAGGATAGCTAAAACTATTCTCAGCAACAAAAGAAAATCTGGGGGAATCAGTATCCCAGACCTCAAGCAATACTACAGAGCAATAGTGTTAAAAACTGCATGGTATTGGTACAGTGACAGGCAGGAGGATCAATGGAACAGGATGGGAGATCCAGAAATGAACCCACACACCTATGGCCACTTGATCCTTGACAAAGAGGCTGAAAACATCCAATGGAAAAAAGATAGCCTTTTCAACAAATGGTGCTGGTTCAACTGGAGGTCAGCATGCAGAAGAATGCGAATTGATCCATCCTTGTCTCCTTGTACTAAGCTCAATTCCAAATGGATCAAGGACCTCCACATAAAGCCAGACACTCTGAAGCTAATAGAAAAGAAACTGGGGAAGACCCTTGAGGACATCGGTACAGGGAGAAAGCTTCTGAACAGAACACCAATAGCATATGCTCTAAGAGCAAGAATTGACAAATGGGACCTCATAAAATTACAAAGTTTCTGTAAGGCAAAGGACACCATCAAGAGGACAAATCGGCAACCAACAAATTGGGGAAAGATCTTCACCAATCCTACATCAGATAGAGGGCTAATATCCAATATATATAAAGAACTCAAGAAGTTAGACTCCAGAAAACCAAACAACCCTATTAAAAAATGGGGTAGAGAGTTAAACAAAGAATTCTCACCTGAAGAACTTCTGATGGCAGAGAAGCATCTTAAAAAATGCTCAACTTCATTAGTCATTAGGGAAATGCAAATCAAAACAACCCTGAGCTTTCATCTCACACCAGTCAGAATGGCTAAAATTAAAAATTCAGGAGACAGCAGGTATTGGAGAGGGTGTGGAGAAAGAGGAACACTCCTCCACTGCTGGTGGGGTTGCAAATTGGTACAACCACTCTGGAAATCAGTCTGGCGGTTCCTCCGAAAACTGGGCACCTCACTTCCAGAAGATCCTGCTATACCACTCCTGGGCATATATCCAGAGGATTCCCCACCATGTAATAATGATACATGCTCTACTATGTTCATAGCAGCCCTATTTATAATTGCCAGATGCTGGAAAGAACCCAGGTATCCCTCAACAGAAGAGTGGATGCAAAAAATGTGGTATATCTACATAATGGAGTACTATTCAGCCATTAGAAACAATGAATTCATGAATTTCTTAGGCAAATGGATGGAGCTAGAGAACATCCTACTAAGTGAGGTAACCCAGACTCAAAAGGTGAATCATGGTATGCACTCACTAATACGTGAATATTAACCTAGAAAACTGGAATACCAAAACATAATCCACACATCAAATGAGGTACAAGAAGAAAGGAGGAGTGGCCCCTGGTTCTGGAAAGACTCAATAAACCAGTATTCGGTAAAACCAGAACGGGGAAGTGGGAAGGGGTGGGTGGGAGGACAGGGGAAGAGAAGGGGTCTTACGGGACTTTCGCGGAGTGGGGGGCTAGAAAAGGGGAAATCATTTTAAATGTAAATAAATTATATCGAATAAAAAGAATTAAAAAAAATTAAAAAAACTCAGGGGAGAGCAGATACAGGAGAGAATGTGGACAAAGGGGAACACTCCTCCATTGCTGGTGGGTTTGCAAGCTGGTACAACTACTCTGGAAATCAGTTTGATGGTTCCTCATTAAATTGGACATATTACTACCTGAGGCCCTAGCTATACCACTCCTGGGCATATACCCAAAAGATGCTCTTACATGTAATAAAGAAACATGCTCCACTGTGTTCATAGCAGATATATTTATAAAATCCAGGAGCTGGAAGGAATGCAGATGTCTCTTAACAGAGGAATGGGTACAGAAACTATGGTACATTTACACAAAAGTGTGCTACTCATTTATTGGGAACAATGAATTCATGAAATTCTTAGGCAAATGCTTGGGAAAATATCATCCTGAGTGAGGTAACCCAATCACAAAAGAACACACATGGTGTACACACTTACTGATACGTGGATATTAGCCTCAAAGTTTGGAATGTACCAAAGATACATTTCACAGACCATATGAATCTCAAGAAGAAGGAATTACAAATTGTGGATACTTCAGTCCTTCTTAGAATGTGGGTCAAAATATCCTTGGGAGGAGATACAGAGACAAAGTGTGGAGCAGAGACTCAAGAAAAGGCCATTCAGAGGCTGCCTCACCTGGGGATCCATACAATATACTGTCACTAGACCACTAATGTGGATGCCAACAAGCACTTGCTGACAGGTGTCTGATATAGCTGTCTCCTGAGAGGCTCTGCCAGTGCCTGACAAATACAGAGCTGTATGCTCTCAGCTAACCATTGGACTGATCACAGGGTCCCTATTGGAGGAGCTAGAGAAAGGACCCAAGGAGCTGAAGGGGTTTGCAACCCTATAGTAGGAACAATGATATTAACCTACTAGTACCCCAGAGCTTCCAGGGACTAAATTACCAACCAAAGAGTACACATGGAGGGATCCATGGCTCCAGCTCTGTATGTAGCAGAGGATTGCCTTGTTGGACATCAAAGGGAGGATAGGCCCTTGGTCCTGAGAAGGTTTGATGCCCCAGTGTAGAGAAATGCCAGGACAGGGAAGCGGGAGTGGGTGGATTTGTGAGCAGGGGGGAGAGGGGATGGATTAGTTGGTTTAAGGAGGGGAAATCAGGAAAGGGGATAACATTTGAAATGTAAATAAATAAAAATTCTAATAAAAAATTTTTGCTTAAAAAAAAAAAAAACCAAAGGGCTATATCATCTCAAAAAAAATCCAGAAAATATCTAATAAAAAAAGAATAGATTATGGCCCCTCCTCATAGAATAGTATGTAAAGGCTTCATGAAAAGGAATACAATGAGTTTGCATACATTAGAAGCATGTAATTTACAATATGAAGAGAAATAGGCTTGGGATATATTTCTAATCAAGTAAAAGCATGCATTCTAGATTAGGTCCTAAACGGAGGCCACAGGTGTGTACCATGATAAAACAAGGTCATGGATATATAATACTATTGCTTTGAAATTATAATAATCTTATAGAATGAGACAGATAAAACAGCTAGCTTGAACTTATAATCAACAATCTGCTCTTACTCCCTCTTATGTAATAATTTATCTCTGAGGTAATTTTTTATTCCTTTTACTCTTTTGTAATAAAGGATTTTCTACATCCTTCTTATCAATAAATTTAAAGGGAGACCTAAATACATTATCATTTGACAGGTTATTAAACATAATTTTTGGTTGATAGAACATGGGTTGAAATTTGTTGTAAAACTTGGAGATCTAGAAATTGGCTGTAAAACTTGGAGATCCAGAAATTGGCTAACAGGCTTTTATGATAAAGCTCCTTACACTCCCATCCCCTCATTTAAATGACAAGTTTTCCTCAGTTTTGTTTGTTAGAAAAGAACAGAAACAGTGAATATCTTCTGCATCCTGCTCTGGAACAAGGATAAGTACAGTTCATTCAGGATTCAAAAACTCTGTGGATAAAAGGAATGCTATTCAATTCATTAAGAAGAGATTTTCCATGATTAATGAACTTTTGTATTTAATAATCACTTTTCAAAATATCCATGTTGCTTCTAATCATTTTCCTAGTAATGATTGTAATGACAATGAGAACTGAAAATTTTAATGTAATATTGTGGGATCAAATAAAAAATTAAGTTAAATTTAACTTTAAATGTATTTACAGGATACAAGACAATTAAGTCATTTTGTGAATGATTTTAAAATGTAGAGCTAGTATAACATTTTGACAGTTAAATATCTATTTTAGATCTTCATATTGGTAAGTAGGGGAAAAATCCTGACTATGTAGCACTCAAAAGACAGAAAATAGAGTAAGAATTTATAATTTAGAAAAGTTAAACATGACAATTGTTTTCACCTTTGAAACTGAAAAAAGGTGACTGACAGGCATAACCAAGTTATGAAAGATGAGTAACCAAATCATTTTGGACTAGCTTTGTGTACGTAAGGGTATTTTTGTAATCTCTTTGAGACTTAGCTTTCTCAAGTAAACAAAACTGTCTCAGAAGCTTCTGTCATTTATATATGAAACTGTGAAAAACTTGTCCAAATATCCTGATATTTTTAAATGCTAAGAATCTGGAAAGATAGTGAGGAAAGGACAGAGAAATTTCTTGGACTAAATGTGAGTCTAAGAAATTGATCTTTGCATAGCAGAGTCTTCTAGGTAATCATTTCAAAGGTACTGTTATTGGGAAAACATTCCAATCCCTGCAGATAATTCTTTGATTTCCAAAGGGATTGTATTCTGGTAATCTTGTCATAAAAATACTATAAGTAAAAATTCATTTAATCCACCAATCCTATTGCTTGACCAGTGTAGCTATAGCCATGGGTTCCCTACCCGTATGATCACAGCTGTCCAGCATTCTAGAGATGATGGGATATATATGGTCAGTTCAGGGAAAGATCAAGTTAAAAATTGGAGGCATATCAGGTTTCTAGTAAATATGCATTGCTTTGACATTGTAAATCCTAAAATTCATAAACAAAAGAATCCTAAACCTAGGATAGTATCTTTTTGTTTTTGTTTTAAAGACAGACTCTCGTATATCCCAAGCAGACCTCAAATTCATTATATAGGTGAGAATGTTTTTTGAGCTTCTCATTCTTTTCCTCCAGCTCCTAAATGCTGAATTTACAGATATGCATCACCATGCCTTGTTTACATGATACTAGACATGCAACCTGGTAGTATGGTATTTGCTGGCCATGCAAATAATTCTAGATTTCATACCTTATGGGAACTACTTTCAGGAACTTGGGAGAACTTAAAAGAGTGTTGTTCCTCAAAATTTGTACTCTTTCTTGGTTCCCACCCCCGCCAAATCCCATAACTCATCTCCCTCCCGCTGTTCCCCAATCAACTCACTCCCACTTCCCTGTCCTGGTATTCTCTTACACTGCAGCATTGAGTCTTCTCCAGACCAGGGGCCTCTCCTCCCTTTGATGTCCAACAAGGCCATCCTCCACTGCTTATGGATCTGGAGCCATGTGTACTCTTTTGGTTGATGGTGGTTTTGTCTCTGGAAGCTCTGGGAGTACTGGGTGGCTCATATTGTTGTCCCTCCTATGGTGCTGCAAACCCCTTCAGCTCTTTGGGTCCTTTCTCTAGCTCCTCCATTGGGGACCCTGTGCTCAGTTCAATGGCTCGCTGAGAGCGTCCACTTCTGTATTTGGAAAAGACAGCTTTGTACAACAATATGTTCATAGAGTTGCATACACTTGTGGGAAGATATACAGAGTTCCTATGAATGTTCTTATATTAAAGAGGACATATTTCAGTTCTACCACAAGTAGAATATGTACATTGCATCGACTGACACAAATTAATTCAAAATTTCTATTATTTGTACTTTTATTTATGTGTTCATAAAGTATTTATTTCTGTGGACCTATATAGATGAAACTTTCATGACCACCAAAAAAAGAAGAGTAGATTAAAATCCACAGGTTAGGAAAATCTTCTTATGATCCTATGATTGCAACCATCTCGTTAATATAGTATAATTACACAAAATAGAAAGGGAAAGTAGGATCCATTTGAGCAGATCAAATTAAAATTGTGTTTGGATTATCTGGGTATGTGCATGTCCGTGGGTATGGGAAACAGGGTGAATATGATCAAGATACATACATACAATGTTCATATTATGAAATGGTTGCAGAATAAAATAAATACATGCTATTATTTAAAAATATGTCCCCTAAAATGTGCTATTAGCTAAATGTAAAGACAAGGCACAGGATGGATGAAACTGTTACTAAAAATATGAAAGAGACAATATTAGCATCAGGAATATCTAAAAAATTCTCTGCATGAACATTAATAAACCATTTCACAACAATCATTAAAGATGAATGCTAACAACTCAGTTAATAGAAACAGGTGGGTAAGTGTAAAGGGAAACTGCAAAATTAGGGATGTGTACATAAAAATATCAAAATACTGCCTTTTGTTTTAAAATTTTCCCAGAATCTGAACATTGATCAATATAAAGTAGAAATGAACAAAATAAATATCTACTAAATGAATGCTATGTATGAACTATGATGTTTATCATCATTATGATGCTTATCTTCCTATAAACCAAATGAGTGACATTCATGCAAAATAGTCCAGCTGCATTGGTGGATATTTGAGGAAGTAATACCCATTCAATGACTCACGAATCTCATTTCTTAGTATCTACCCTATATAAGCATAAGGAGATATGTGTGTATATGTGTGTCTCTGTGTGTATGTGTGTATGGGTGGTGACTACAGGACTATGGGTGATAATGAAAAACTTGAAAATGAACTAAATATGCAATAATAAGAGACTGATTGATAGTACATGAATATGGTAATTCAAATGGTTGGTATAATTATAGATAGTAACATGTAAATCGCCAAAATATATTAAGTAAAAAGGCACGATGCAGACTGATATGATCTTGCATTAAATATATGTATCATATTACAAATTACATTAAATAGTATATGTATTATGAAATATGAATACATAAAACATATTGGTTAATTTTAGTTAATTTTAATCATTGTTATGAAGACAAGATCAATAACAAACGTGAAGTAACTTTCTGGTTACTGGCTGTTGTAATATGGTGAAATAGTGTGTTGCTTGTTTTCTATTAACAAGGATGATATTAGAGGGGGGGATACAGAAATATACTGGTGGTTTGAGGGGACAAGGAGAATAACAGGGAAATCTAAAGTCATCCCTCTATGCAGTCTCCATCTGCCCTCTGGACCTAAGGCTGTCCCACATCCTTTTGCCCACAAATCCCTCTAGGAGATAGCTGGTCTCTATCTAGGGTGCTCTCACTTTTAAGCTCAGAGGTGAGATCATCACATTTGTCCCAAAGTAGGATCTTCAAGGAGCACACCGCACACAGGAACAGTGGAACAGCTGGGGACAGGATACTTCTAGTCTCCTGTACTCTAGATCTAAGGCTGTCCCACAGATCTCCTCACACAAATCATGAGAGGAGAGAACAGGTCTCCTGAGGAGTGCTGACATACCTAAGATCACAGGCTTACAGGCCCACAGAATAGACAAGCTCAGAAAGAGACAGCAAGACCAACTAATACCAGAGATAACCATATGGTCAGAGGTAAGCACAAGAACCTTACTAACAGAAACCAAGACTGTGTGGCATCATCGAAAACCAGTTCTCCCACCCAAACAAGTACTAGATACCCCAACACAGTGCAAAAGCACGATTCAGATTTAAAATCACATTTCAGGATGATGATAGAGGACTTTAAGAAGGACATAAATAACTCCCTTAAAGAAATACAAAAGAACACAAGTAAACAGGTAGGAGCCTTAAAGAGGAAACACAAAAATCCCTTAAAGAATTACAGGAAGACACAACAAAACAGGTGAAGGAATTGAACAAACCATCCACGATTTAAAAATGGAAGTAGAAACAATGAAGTAATCACAAAGGGATACAGCCCTGGAGATCAGGAGTCATAGAAACAAATATCACCAACAGAATACAAGAGATAAAAGAGAGAATCTCAGGTGCTGAAGATACCATAGAAAACATTGACAAAACAGTCAAAGAAAATGCAAAATGCAAAAAGCTCCCAACACCAAGCATCCAGGAAATCCAGAACACAATGAGAAGACCAAACCTAAGGTTTATAGGTATAGAAGAGATCAAAGATTCCCAACTGAAAGGGGCAGTAAATGTCTTCAACAAAATTATAGATGAAAACTTCCCTAACCTAAAGAAAGAGATGCTCATGAACATACAAGAAACCTACAGAACTCTAAATAGACTGGAGCAGAACAGAAATTCCTCCTTTCACATAATAATCAAAACACCAAATGCACAAAACAAATTATGGATATTAAAATCAGTAAGGGAAAATGGGCAACTAACTTATAAAGGCAGACCTATCTGAATGACACTAGACTTCTCTTCAGAGACTATAAAAGGCAGAAGATCTTGGGCAGATGTCATACAGACCCTAAGAGAACATAAATGCCAGCCCAGGCTACTATACCCAGCAAAACTCTCAATTACCATAGATGGAGAAACCAAGATAGTCCATGACAAAAAAAAAAAAAAAAAAAAAAAACCCTCAATAGCTTTCCACAAATCCAGAACTACAAAGTATAATAGATGGAAAACTACAATACAAGGAAGGAAACTACACCCTAGAAAAAGTAAGAAAATAATCTTCCAACAAACCCAAAAGAAGATAGCCACACAAACTTAATTCTAACTCAAAGAACAACAACAGCAGCAGCAGCAGTAGCAGCAGTAACAAAAACAGGAGGCAACAATCACTATTCCTTAATATCTCTTAACATCAATGGGCTCAATTCATGAATGTGAGACATAGACTAGCAGACTAGATACATAAACAGGACCCAGCATTTTTCTACATACAAGAAATGTGCCTCAGTGCCAAAGACAGTCACTACCTCAGGGTAAAAGCCTGGATAACCACGTTCCAATCTATTAGTCCTAAGAAACAAGCTAGAGTAGCCATTCTAATATCTAATACAATCAACTTTCAAACAAAAGTTATCAAAAAAGATAAAAGGACACTTCATACTCATCAAAGGAAAAAAATCTACCAAGATAAATTCTTAATTCTGAACATCTATGCTCCAAATGCAAGGACACACACATTCATAAAAAAAAAAAAAAAAAAAAAAAAAAAAAAAAAAAAAAAAAAAAAAAAACTTTACTGAAGATCAAAGCACACATTGCACCTCACACAATAATAGTGAGATGCTTGAACATCCCACTCTCAAGAATGGACAGAAACTAAACAGAGACACAGTGAAACTACCAGGAGTTATATACAAATGGATTTAACAGATATTATAGAACATTTCATCCTAAAGCAAAAGAATATACCTTCTTCTCAGCACCTACTGGCACTTTCTCCAAAACTGACCATATAATTGGTCACAAAACAGGCCTCAACAGATATGAGAAGGTTGAAATAATCCCATGCCTCCTATCAGATCACCATGTACTAAGGTTGGCCTTCAATAACAACAAAAACAATGGAAAGCCCACGTACACATGAAAGCTGAACAATGCTCTACTCACTGATACCTTGGACAGGAAAGAAATAAAGATGAAATTAAAGACTTTTTAGAATTTAATGAAAAATGAAGGCACAACATACCCATACTTATGGGATACAATGAAAGCAGTGCTAAGAAAAAACCTCATAGTTCTGAGTGAATTCAAAAGAAACTGAAGAGAGCATACACTAGCAGCTTGACAGCACATCTGAATGCTCTAGAACAAAAAGAAGCAAATACTCCCAAGAGTAGTAGATGGCAAGAAATAATCAAACTCTGGGTTGAAATGAACCAAGTATAAACAAAAGGAACTATACAAAGAATCAACAAAACCATGAGCTGTTTCTTTGAGAAAATCAGAGAGATAGATAAACCTTTAGCCAGTCTAACCAGAGAGCACAGATATAACATACAAATTAACAAAATCAGAAATGAAAAGGGAGACACAACAACAGAAAATGAGGAAATCCAAATTATCATCAGATCTTACTATAACAGCCTATACTCAACAAAACTGGAAAATCTAGAAATGGATGGTTTTTCTGGACAGATACCACATACCAAAGTTAAATCAGTATCAGCCAAACCATCTAAACAGTTCTATAATGCCTCAAGAAATAGAAGCAGTCATTAAAATTTTCCCAACCAAATTACATACCTTGGTGTGATTCTAACCAAGCAAGTAAAAGATCTGTATGACAACAACTACAAGTCTCTGAAGAAAGAAATTGAAGATGATATTAGAAGATGGAAAGATCTCCAATGCTCAGGGATTTATAAAGTAAAAATGACCATCTTGCAGAAAGCAATATACACATTCAATGAAATCTCCATCAGAGTTCCAAATCAATTGTTCAATGATTTCAAAAGAGCAATTTTCAAATTCATTTGGAATAACATAAAACCCAGGATAGTGAAAACTATTCTCAACAATAAAGGAACTTCAGGGGAAATCACCATTCTTGACCTTACTCTGTATTACAGAGCAATAGTGATAAAAAACTGCATGGTATTGGTACAGAGACAGGGAAAAAGATCAGTGGAATAGAATTGAAGACCCAGAAATGAACCCACACATCTATGATCACTTGATCTTTGACAAGGGAGCTAAAACCATGCAGTGGAAAAAAGACAGCATTTTCTATAAATGGTGTTGGTTCAACTGGAGGTCAGAATATAGAAGAATGCAAATTGACCCATTCTTATCTCCTTGTACAAAGCTCAAGTTCTAGTGGATCAAGGACCTCCACATAAAACCTAATACACTGATATTAATAGAGGATAAAGTGGGGAAGAGCCTTGAGCACATGGGCACAGGGGAAAATTTTCTGAACAGAACACCAATGGCTTATGCTCTAAAATCAAGAATGGACAAATGGGACCTCATAAAATTGCAGAGTTTCTGTAAGGCAAAGGAAGCTGTCAATAAGACAAAACAGCAACCAACAGATTGGGAAAAGATCTTTACTGATCATCAGATAGAGGGCTAATATCCAATATATACAAAGAACTCAAGAAGTTAGACTTCAGAAAGCCAAATAACCCTACTAAAAATGGGGTACAGAACTAAACAAAGAACTGAGGAATACCAAATGGCTGAGAAGCACCTAAAGAAATGTTCAACATCCTCAGTCATCAAGGAATTGCAAATAATAATGACCCTGGGATTCCACCTCACACCAGTCAAAACGGCTAAGATCAAAAACTCAGGTGACAACAGATAGTGGCTAGGGTTTGGAGAAAGAGGAACACTCCTCCATTGTTGGTAGGATTGCAATCTGATACGAACACTCTGGAAATCAATCTGGCAGTTCCTCAGAAAACTGAACATAGTAATACCTGTGGGCATAGTTATACCACTCCTGGGCATATACCCAAAAGATGCACCAATATATAACAAGGGCACATGCTCCACAATATTTATAGCTGCCTTGTTTATTATAGCCAGAAGGTAGAAAAAAAAAACAGATATCCTTCAATAGTGGAACAGATACAGAAAATGTGGTGCATTTACACAATGGAGTACTACTCAGCTATTAAAAAAATGAACTCATGAAGTTCTTAGGCAGAACTTAGGGTTGGAAGTAGAAAATACTATCCTGATTGAGTTAACCAAGTCACAAATTAACATACATGATATCCACTCACTGATAAGTGGATATTAGCCTAAAAGTTTGGAATACCCAAAATACAATTCACAGACCACATGAAGCCCAATAAGAAGTAAGACCAAAGCGTAGATGCTTCAGCCCTCATTGAAGGGGGAACAAAATACTCATGGGAAACAAAGTGTGGAGCAGAGGCTGAAGGAAAGGCATTCCAGAGATTGCCCAACCTAGGGATCCATCCCATATACAGACACCAAACCCAGACACTATTGTGGGTGCCAAGAAGTGCTTGCTGACAGGAGTCTGATATAGCTGTCTCATGAGAGGCTCTGTCAGTGCCTGAAAAATACAGAGGGGGATGCTCTCAGCCAACCATTGAACTGAGCACAGGGTCCCCAATGGAGGAGTTAGAGAAAGGACTAATGGAGCTGAAGGGGTTCGCATCCCATAGGAAGAAAAACAATATCAACTAACTAGATCCCCCTCCTCAGAGCTCCCAGTAACTAAACCACCAAAGAGCACACATGGTTTGTTCCCTCACTCCTGCCTTATATCTAGCAGAAGAAGCCATTGTCAGACATCAGTGGGAGGACAGGCCTTCGGTTCCCAGAATGCTCAATGCCCCAGTGTAAGGGAATTCTAGGGCATGAGACAGTAGTGTGTGGGCTGGTGGGTAAGCACCCTCATAGAGGCAGGGGGAGGGGAATGGGATACGGTGTTTTAGGAGGGAAAACCAGGAACTAGGAAAACATTTGAAATGTAAATAAATAAAATATCCAATAAAATAATCATACACACACAACAAAATCATCCCTCTTTGGTGGCCCCATTTTAGTTTTCTGGCATATATTCCAAATTCAACACACATATCCAAAGATTCAAAGCTAAGATCCCAAAGCATGGGATCGAACATATGACATTTGTTTATAGTTTGCAAATTTGGTTCCAGTCCCCTCAATTTACCCATAAATTTCATAATTCCATTCTTCACAGTTGAATTTTATTCCACTGCATATATTTGTTGCATTTTAATTATACTCCCATGAATTAATAGACTATTTTTATTGTGTTCTTAATGAGAAGAAACAGCAATAGCAACAAGACCAACAATAACAACAACAAAAAACAGTTTCCGGAGTTAATAGTGAATGAGTAGGGAGAGATTTCTTAGGATTTAATCTATTAATTGATATTAAGTATTTTTAAGGTACAGGAAGGATTTCGTAGCCTATGGAAACACTATGTAGAATGTAAACCTTCATGACACTTTATGAAAAACCATGATGGCTTCTTTGTACCTGAGTAAAGGAGTCTCAGGGGAAGAATAACTTTTCTGCAGCATGTGTTGTGATTCTATGATATATGGGCTTAACTCTATTGACCAAGAGATGATAATGAACTTTAAATAAGGAGTAACGCTACATAGGAGGTTCATCTGCCAGACCTTCAGGCGTGGGGCCTGTGTCCTGCCTGGAGACCAGCAGAGGGAGAGAATCCCTGCGGCCATATTTGCAGCCTACTGGGGCAGAAGAGCATCACTAGGTACTCTAGCACCTGAGCTTTAGATCCCTGGGGGTGCAAACCGCCAGGGGTCTGCCCGCACTCAGGAACTGAGCACATAGGTGGTTCATCTGCCAGTCCACCAGGTGTGGGGCCTGTGTCCTGCCTGGAGACCAGCAGAGGGAGAGAATCCTTGCAGCCATATTCGCTGCCTGCCAGAGCAGAAGAGCATCACTAGGTACTGTATCACCCCGAGCTTTAGATCTCTGGGGGTGCAAACTGCCAGAGGTCTGCCTGCGCACAGGACCTGAGCACACAGGTGGTTATCTCCCAGCTGGTAGGTCTTGGGGCCTATATCCTTCGCAGAGAACAGCAGAGGGAGCAACTCCCGTGGCCATCTTCATGGCCTGCCAGGACAGAAAAACATCACTAGGTACTGTATTATCCTGAGCTTAAGAACTCTGGGGGTGCAAATCTCCAGGGGTCTGCCTGCGCTCAGGACCTGAGAACATAGGCGGTTTATCTGCAAGCCTGTCGGTCATGGGGCCTGTGTCTTACATGAGAATCAACAGAGGGAGTGACCCCACACACACATCATCTTTGCTCCATAACAGAGCAGTCTGAGAACACCTGGTTCACCTTGACAACCCAAGCATAACATTTCTTGAGGCAAGACTGAGCAGGGCTTCAAAGGCACAAAAGAGGAAGGCAGCATATTAGTAATCTGTGCCAGAGGAAACCCAGTCAACCAGTGTCGCGGAAATAGTCCTAAAGGTCCATAATAGGTTGTGGCACCAGCCAGTGACAATAAGACCATCTAACACCAGGGAGAACTAGATGGCTAATGGCAAGCATAGGAACATTACTAATAGAAACCAAGGCAATATGGAAGCATCTGAACCCAACACTCCAACAATAGCAAGTCCTGGATACCCCAACACACCAGAAAAACAAGACTTGGATTTAAAAGCACTGGTAAGGATGCTGTTAGAGGACATAAATAAATCTCTTAAAGAAATTCAGGAGAAAAATGATCAAAAGCCAGAAGCCCTTACAAGGGAAACACAAAAATCACTTAAAGAAATTCAGAACAATATGGGTCAGAAGTTTGTAGCCAATAAGGAGGAAATGCAAAAATCACTTAAAGAAATACAGGAGAACTTTGATCAACAGGCAGAAGTCATGAAAGAGGAAACACAAAAATCTCTCAAAGAATTAGAGGAAAACACAAACAAGCAAATGACAGAACTGAGCAAAAATTTCCAGGATCTGAAAACAGAAGTAGAAACAACTAAGAAAGCACAAAGGGAGACAACTTTGGACATAGAAAAACTTGGAAAGTAATCAGGGACCATAGATACGAATATCAACAACAGAAGACAAGAGATAGAAGAAAGAATCTCAGATGCAGAAGATACCATAGAAACCATGGACTCAACAGTTAAAGAAAATGCAAAATGCAAAAAGCTTGTAACCCAAAATATCCAGGAAATCCAGGACAAAATGAGAAAGCCAAATCTAAGGATTATAGGTATTGATGAGAGTGAAGATTTACAACTTAAAGGGCCAGCAAATATCTTCAACAAAATTATGGTAGAAAACTTCCCTAACCTAAAAAGAGAGATGCCCATGAATATACATGTAGCCTACAGAACTCCATACAGACTGGACCAGAACAGAACTACCTCCTGTCACATAATAATCAAAACCCCAAATGTACTAAACAAATAAAGAATACTTAGGGCAGTAAGAGAAAAAGGGCAAGTAACATATAAAGGAAGACCTATCAGAATTACACCAGACTTCTCACCAGAGACCATGAAAGCTAGAAGATCCTGGGCGGAGCTCATGCAGACTCTAAGAGAACACAAATGCCAGCCGAGACTACTATAACCAGCGAAACTCTCAATCACTATAGATGGAGAAAGCAAGATATTCCATGACAAAACCAAATTTACACAATATCTTTCCACAAACCCAGCCCTACAAAGGATAATAGGGGGAAAACACCATTACAATGAGGGAAACTATACCCTGGAAAGAGCAGGAGATTAAGCTTCTTTCATCAAACCCAAAAGATGATAACCACACAAGTATAAAATTAACATCAAAAATGATGGGAGGCAATAACCACTACTCCTTAATATCTCTTAACATCAATGGACTCAATTCCCCAGTAAAAAGACGTAGACTAACAGACTGGTTATGTAAACAGGACCCTACATTTTGCTGCATACAGGAAACACACCTCAGTGTCAAAGACAAAAACTACCTTAGAGTAAAAGGCTGGAAGACAATTCTACAAGCAAATGGTCTCAGGAAACAAGCTGGAGTTGCCATTCTAATATCAGATGAAATTGACTTTCAACATCAAAAGAGACATGGAAGGTCACTTCTTGCTGGTCAAAGGAAAAATCCAACAAGAAGAACTCTCAATCCTGAACATCTATGCTCCAAATACAAGGGCCCCTTCATTCATAAAAGAAAATTTACTAAAGCTCCAAGCACACTTTGTACCTAACACAATAATTGTGGGTAACTGCAACACTCCACTCTCATCAATGGACTGATCAGGAAAACAGAAACTAAACAGGGAGACAGTAAAACTAATTGAAGCTTTGGACCAATTGGATTTAACAGATATATATAGAACTTTTCATCCCAAAGCAAAAGAATATACCTTTTTCTCAGCACCTCATGGTACCTTCTCCAATATCAATCATATAGTTGGTCACAAGACAGACCTCAACAAATATAAGAAGATTGAAACAATCCAATGCCTCCTATCAGATCACTATGGAGTAAAGGTGGTATTTAATAAAAATAAAAAGAACAGAAAGCCCTGGAAACTGAAAAATACTTTACTCAATGATACCTTGGTAAAGGATGAAATAAAGAAAGAAATCAAAGATTTTTTAGAATTTAACAAAATTGAAGGCACAACATACACAAATCTATGGGACTCAATGAAAGCAGTGCTAAGAGGAAAATTCATAGCATTGAGTGCCCCCCAAAAGTAATTTGAGAGAGCATACACAAGAAGATTAATGAAACAACTGAAAGCCCTGGAACAAAAAGAAGCTAATTCACCCAGGAGGAGGAGAAGACAGGAAATCATCAAACTCAGAGCTGAAATCAATCAAGTAGAAACCAAGAGAACCATACAAAGAATCAACAAAACCAGGAGCTGGTTCTTTGCAAAAATCAACCAGATAGATAAATCCTTAGCCATACAAACCAAAGGGCACAGAGAAAGTATCCAAATTAACAAAATTAGAAATGAAGAGGGAGATATTACAACAGAAACTGAGGAAATACAAAAACATCCTCAGATCCTACTACAAAAGCCTGTACTCAACACAGCTGGAGAATCTGGAGGAAATGGACAATTTCCTAGACAGATACCAAATACCAAAATTAAACCAGCATCAAATAGATCATCTAAAGAGACCCATAACCCCTAAAGAAATAGATTCATAGATAGCCTTCTGACCAAAAAAACGCACAGGACCAGATGGTTTAGGTGCAGAATTCTATCAGACCTTCAAAGAAGAATTAACAACAATATTCTTTTAACTATTCTACCAGTTAGAAACAGAAGGACCTCTATCCAACTCCTTCCACGACACCACAATTATGCTGATACCAAAACCACACAAAGATCCACCTAAGAAAGAGAATTTCAGGCCAATTACCCTTATGAATATAGATGCAAAAATACTCAATAAAATTCTTGCCCACCGAATCCAAGAACACATCAAAACGATCATCCACCAGCATCAAGTAGGCTTCATCCCAGGGATGCAGGGATAGTTCAATATAAAGAAATCTGTCAATGCAATCCACTACACAAACAAACTCAAAGAAAGAAAACCATGTGAACATTTCATTAGATGCTGAAAAGGCATTTGACAAAATTCAGCATCCTTTCATGCTAAAAGGCTTGGAAAGGACACAAGGCCCATATCTAAACATAGTAAAAGCAATATACAGCAAACCTGTAGCCAACATCAAACTAAATGGAGAGAAACCTGAAGCAATCCCACTAAAATCAGGGACTAGACAAGGCTGTCCCCTCTCTCCATATCTTTTCAATATAGTTCTTGAAGTCCTAGCTGGAACAATTAGACAACATAAGGAGGTCAAAAGGGATACAAATTGGAAAGGAAGAAGTCAAACTATCACTATTTGCAGATGATATGATAGTATACTTAAGTGACCCACAAAACTCTACTAGAGAACTCCTACAGCTGATAAACAATTTCAGCACAGTGGCTGGCTACAAAATCAACTCAAGCAAATCAGTAGCCTTTATATACTCAAAGGATAAGCAGACTGAGAAAGAAATTAGGGAAATGGCCCCCTTCACAATAGTCACAAACAGTATAAAGTATCTTCGGGTGACTCTAACCAAACAAGTGAAAGACCTATATGACAAGAACTTCAGAGCTCTGAAGAAGGAAATAGCAGAAGATCTCAGAAAATGGAAAAATCTTCCATGCTCATGGATTGGCAGGATCAATATAGTTAAAATGGCCATCTTGCCAAAGGTAATCTACAGATTCAATGCAATCCCCATCAAAATTCCAACCCAGTTCTTTATAGAGCTAGAAAGAGCAATGCTCAAATTCATCTGGAATAACAAAAAACCCATGATAGCTAAAACTATTCTCAAGAGTAAAAGAATTTCAGGGGGATTCAGTATCCCAGACCTCAAACTTTACTACAGAGCAATAGTGATAAAAACTCCATGGTATTGGTACAATGTCAGGCAAGCAGATCAATGGAATAGGATTGAAGACCCAGAAATGAACCCACACACCTATGGTCACTTGATCTTTGACAAAGGAGCTGAAGGCATCCAGTGGAAAAAAAGAAAGTCTTTTCAACAAATGGTGCTGGTTCAATTGGAGGTCTGCATGCAGAAGAATGAGAATCGATCCATTCTTTTCTCCTTGTACTAAGCTCAACTCCAAATGGATCAAGGAACTCCACATAAAACCTGACACACTGAAACTAATAGAAAAGAAACTGGGGAAGACCCTTGAGGACATGGGCACAGGGGAAAAGTTCCTGAAAAGAACACCAATAGCTTATGCTCTAAGATCAAGAATTGACAAATGGGACCTCATAAAACTACAAAGTTTTTGTAAGGGAAAGGACATGGTCAAAAGGACAAAATGTCAACCAACAGATTGGGAAAGGATCTTCACCAACCCTAAATCTGACAGAGGGCTAATTAGACAACTCAAGAAGGTAGAACCTTGAGAACCAAATAACCCCATTAAAAAGTGGGGTACCGAGCTAAACAAAGACTTTTCACATGAAGAACTTTGGAGGGCTGAGAAACACCTTAAGAAATGTTCAATATCATTAATCATTAGGGAAATGCAAATCAAAACAACCCTGAGATTTCACCTCACACCTGTCAGAATGGCTAAGGTCAAAAACACAGGAGATAGCAGGTGCTGGTCAGGATGTGGAGAAAGAGGAACACTCCTCCACTGCTGGTGGGATTGTAAGATGGTACAACAACTTTGGAAATCAGTCTGGAGGTTCCTCAGCAAACTGGGCATGGCGCTTCTGGAGGACCATGCTTTACCACTCCTGGGCATATACCCAGAGGATTCCCCAGCATGCAATAAGGACACATGCTCCACTATGTTCATAGCAGCCCTATTTGTAGTAGCCAGAAGCTGGAAAGAACCCAGGTGTCCCTCAACAGAGGAATGGATACAAAAAATGTGGTAAACACACTGGAGTACTATTCAGTCATTAGAAACAATGAATTCATGAAATTTTTACACAAATAGATGGAGCTGGAGAACATCATACTAAGTGAGGTAACCCAGTCTCAAAGATCAATCATGTTATGCACTCACTGATAAGTGGATATTAACCTAGAAACTTGGAATACCCAAGAAATAATACACATATTAAATGATGTCCAAAAAGAACAGAGGAGTGGCCGCTGGTTCTGGAAAGACTCAGTGCAACAGTATAGGGGAATTCCAGAACAGGGAAGTGCGAAGGAGTAGATGGAGGAACAAGGGGAGGGAAGAAGGCTATGGGACTTGCAGGGAGTGGGGACACAGAAAAGGAGAAATCATTTGATATGTAAATAAAGAATACATCGAAGAAAACAAAGAAAAAAAAAAAAGAAAATCCCACAAAGGTCTTCCCAGTTGATTGCAAATATGGTCAAGTCAATAACCAAGATCAGTCATCACAATAGATTATGACATTTCAAAAAAGATTTGATGGAAATAAATTAGTGTCCTCTTGCTGTTTTGATAGGAAATTTGAGTCACAGTGCTTCCAGTAATCATTTGTAAATAACCAATTATCATCAATATTTATTTATTAATCTGTTTCTTTTTTTTAAAATCCTTCAGGGAAGATAGAAGCTTTTTACCACGTCATTTCGCTTTTCTTAAAGTTAGATATCAAATATCTGTAACACTAAATTAAATGAAGAAAAAAAAATAAGGATGAACACTTAATTCAAAATGACAAAGACAAGCAAATACTGTAGGAACTTGGGAGTTGTTTTAAGATGAATAGTGTAGGAAGGAAGAAGCCAACCAGAATCCAAAATCGTAAATTACTCTTCAAAGAAACACCAATAGCAATCTACTTCTATTTAGATTCACCTATGTGCAGTTACCTTCTGCAGTTATAAGACCACTTGACAGTCTATTCTGACTCTGAATTCATCAATGTGTTAAACAATTGTTAAGTCACAGCTCTCATTAGCTAATCTTCTCTGGAAATGCTCTGATGGACTCTCCTAGGACTGTGCTTTGCCAGGTCTGTCTATTCTGTTTTCAAGTTATGATAATTTCTTCCAGTTGTTGTCTACGAACACCTTTATTTTTAGCAGGTATTTTTTTCTGGTCATAGAAATTGAGGTTGACAAGCCATCTGAATCACAGATTGAGGGGATCTTTTGGCTTATTTCTCTTCTCTTAGGGTCTCCTACTCTGTGGTTCACAACACTCTCTTTCCTTTATTTATTTTTATTTTTTAGTTTTTTAGTTTTTTCTCTCTCCTTTATTTACTTTCCTAGTAAGCTGTGGTTTCCTTTGGAAAGTCTATTATACTGTGCATTTGAAAAAACTGCCACTATTCCTGGAGACAATCCCACAGGAGAATGAAAGGGTTTAAAACCGAGTAATTCCCCCTAGCAGGGATTTTTTTTTTCAAATTTGGACTTCTTTCCATAACTGACCTGTTATTTATTATATGAAGTCATGAGGTAGTTGATTTGTTAAGTTTTCTGTTGTAATCAGCAGGATAGAGAGAGAGTGTCTGTTATTGGGATTAGGCAGCCAGAAACTCATTTATCTTTTTTATTATATTCATATTAAAGTATTTGTCAAACTGTCCCATGATGTGAATTCATTTGCTGGTTGTTTATTATTTGGATTCTCTTTACTGTCAGAGGGTTTCGTCATGTGTTTTAGAAATTTGTTTTATGAACTCATTTTGAGAGAATATCTTCATTATCTGCCTTTCTCTCATTTCCGTAAAATAACTTGTAAAGACTAGGACTTGTCTTAGCAACATTCTTGTCAATATAGTGCTACTGTCACTATTAACTATAGTAGCAATTCCTAAAAGAAATATATCTTTTACTATCTGCCAAGTCCCTGTTGAAGTGTTTTGCATTCCAGTTTTGTATTTTAGAATAACTCCTCCCACAATTGCAAGATATTTTGCTTTGATTTTGAGATAAATTGCAATAATTACAATTTATTTGTGGTGAACTAATAACTTCACCATTTAATGCCAGGACATAGTATATATCAGTATTTTTTGGGGGGGGGCGATTATTTCTTTCATCTGAGATTGGTAGTTTTAGCACACAACATACATGTTGTGTTATATTTATACCTGAATACTTTATGTTTTGAATGATTGCAAAGAAGGCACTGTGATTTACATTTTGGTCTCCACATCCTTTTTCCTGGGAAAAAAACACATTTGAGTTTGTTATGTTGAGATTGCATTATGTGATTTTACTGAGATGAATTTCTACTTATAGAAGAGTTTAGTGTTTATTTGAGTTAGCTGGATTTTTTTTGAAAATTCTTTAGGTTTTTAACAGAGACCTTTATGCAATATGCAAATGGGAATGGTTTTACTTTTCTCTTATTTCTATGTATTTTAGTACTTTTTCTTCCTTAATGTCTCTGCCTGGGACTTCCAGAACTATGTTAAGAATATATTCTTGCTCAGTTCTTGAACTAGGTGGAAAAATATTAGTATTTGACCCTTATATATGATTATATAAGTGGCAGGTTTTGTAGAGAATCTTCATAAAATTTGATAAATTCCTTATTTCTACTTTACTGAGAGTTTTTGTTTGAATGGCTGTTGAATACTGCTGTCAAATAATTTTCCTTCTTCAATTGATATAAACACATTTTCTATGGCTTCAAAATTTTAGTATTTATACTTTATTAACAGATAATAAATTGGTATTAGTAACCATTTTAGCAGCTTGTCAGTGTATAAGTCCAAGTATATCTATCCACTATGAGTGAATGCTAGGCTCGTTCTCCAGAGTTTATTATTCTTTAGGTCTCGAATGGAACCAGGAACTGCCATTTCTTACAAAATCCAAATGATGCTGAGGCTGTTTCCTTAGAGACCACACTTGGAGAACTACTAACATGGGAAATAGGTTTTAATCCTTATTAAGGTACAAATTGCTTGAGTGAGATTAAGCAAATCACAATTATTCTGTTTCTCAGTACGCTGTAGGATAGCAAAAATGTTAATAGTTCAATCTGTTTCTAGTGGAGCCAGGCTGTTTGTGATTTTTTCCTTCATATTTTCCTTCCCTTTCAACTTTTATAAAATGCCAATAATTTTTATGGCTATTTTCAAGTAGCACGTAAGTGATTAGTGAATCAAAATATTCTTTGTCTTCAAGTCTCTAGTTTTCTGCTGCCCTGTATATAGTTTCTGAGTAGCCGTTGCTTTTCTCCAGTGCTTACTGCAGAAATATTTAACAAAGAATGACTGACAATAAACCTTACAAATTTGCTTCTTATTTTTATACTGATACTCTTATCATTAGGGCATAATCCTTCCCTTACTTGATGATATATTAATTGCCATAAATAAATTAGGCCCTTTTAGGTATTCAGGTTTCTTATCTATAAATCAGAAAAAGGTGTAATTTGAACTTGATTGCTTATAAAAACATAAAGATGGAAAAGACTGGTTGCACTTCACCACTAAATGTTAAAGGACAAACTTCATGTTAATGACAGACTAATAGCTTCTTTTTAACTTTTGGTTTCAAGCTGAAGGGAGACTGGAAAAAGGACTGATCAAACTGTGCCCACAGTTGACAAGGGGAGAAATTCAGCATATTTTATTTGTAGCAAATATAATAATGACATAGACTTGTTTTTAGCATAGCAGTTATTTCTTTCATTTGAATGCTAATTACATCCACGGTGTATGAATTAATTATGACTTCCATCGACTATGTTGATATTATTAAGAAAGATTATCTCTTAGCTCAGATGAAAACTTTTGCCTGTGTATGAAAGGCTCAAGTGACTTGTTCTGCATGTGGCATTAATATTCCTTGATGTAAGCCTCATAAAACATTAAAACCAAATTAAATTCCAAAAAGACCAACCTTGCTGATTTATTCATTTAAAGTTGAGAAAGTAGAGGCTTCTTCTTTTTCTTCTTTTTCTTTCTCTTTTTTTCTCATCCTCCTCTTGTGTGTATTGATAAAACTATAATAAAACTATATGTTTGTCTCACAACTCTTGACTATTTGGGTAATTTTTAAAGATTTCATCAAATCCATCTATGATGATTATAAAGCAAGATTGATTAAACCCTGGTGAGTTTAGAAACAGACTCTAATTTGGTGTGAGCTTGCTTTGTGTAAAAGTGTTTTGAGCATTCCATGTGCCACAGAAAGAAGACCAACTACTGAATAGAAAGAAGTCTGTGAGAAAATGAACACTGACAGTTTCTGCAGAGATCTACTTAAAAAAAATGAAGGAATTTCAATTGCCCCTCCCCATAGGAACTGTGGTGCAGTCTATGGTGTAATGCACCAATATGTAAGCAATTCATGATCCTACTTATCTCTGAACCATGCTTACCTCATAGGAAGAACAACAATATCAACCATCCAGACCCCTCAGAGATCCCAGGGACTAAACCACCAAACAAGGAGTACATGGAGAGACCCATGGCTCCAATTGCATATGAAGCAGAGGATGGACTTGTTGGGCATCAGAGGAGGAGAGGCCCTTGGGCCTCTTAAGGCTTGATGCCCCAGTGTAGGGGAATGTGAGGGCAGGGAGGCAGGAGTGGGTGGGTGGGGGAACACTCTCATAGAAGTAGGGGGAGAGGGGATGGGATAGGGGATTTCAAGGGTGGGGAAACCGGGAAAGGGGATAAGATTTGAAATGTAAATAAAGAAAATATCCAATAAAAAGTAACTTTATAACTGTCCAAAAGGCCTGTATTATGACAACTTCAAATGCATGTCTTGCTCATTTATTCATTAATTCATTTGACAAATATTTACTAAATGCCTACCATATTCTGGGCATTAAAGATATAGTTGTTAGTATAATGGAATGCATTTAATCCCAAGAGATATTAGCAGAAGTTTTTTGTGTGTGCATATGTGTGTTTGTGTGTATCTGTGTATTTGCATGTGTGTGTGTGTGTGTGTCATTTTAGAGTCTCAAATACAATTTTTAAAAATTCACTTGTCATTATTTTATGTGTATATACATGTATGTATGTGTACCATGCATATGCTATGTACCACTAGAGTTCCAAAGAAAGCATCTAATCCCATGGAGCTGGAGTCCCAGGGGATCTGTGAACTACCTGGTGTGGGTGCTGCTGGGACCTGAACTGTGTCTACTAGAAGAGCAATAAGCTCTCTCACCTGTTGACCCATTTCTCTTACCTATTTCTAGATATTTTTAAAAGACTGGTTTTTAGTCAAAATAAGCTAGGAAGGTCATAGAAAAGCAGAGGAAGTATCTATTCCTTTAGAGTTTAAATGAGTCATTCTATAGCCTTATGTGGAGTGACTGTGAGTGCCTGGGATAGAAGTGCATACACCTGCTAAGTACTTTTGTAATAATGGAGGGCACAGAAAATGCTGGCTCAAACCAAGTTTGTGGTGATGATGGTGGGGAAAAGTGAGCATATCCCGGTTATAATTTGAAGGAAGAGCTTTATTTCCAAATTTAATGGTTGTAGACTATGATGACCCCAGGATAGCTCAGATTATATACTACTATACCCAGCTACACATGGGATTTTTGTTTTGTTTTTCATGATTTCTGGATTGAAAGTGGGTTTTATATACTAGACAAGGACTTGTGCTCCTGACTTATATCCTCAGTGCTTTGCTATTATTATCTTGAGCATGATAAGCTGTTTCTTTTCTCAATATTTTGCTCCTTCTGAAATGTTATTCAAATGTCTGGTTTCTTTCTAACTTTGTAGCTTACTGCTAAAGAAGCAGTGTCTGCATCAACCAAAGATTTCCATTCACAATTGCTGTTTCCTTATGTTTTTAGCATGCACCACTATCTGATTCTATGTAGCTTCAATATGCATTTCTTTTGGTTGTTATTTGTGTTTTTTTCTTGTAGATTTATATCAAGTTCCATACAGGCAGACATTACATCTGCTTTTATTTGCCATGGTAAGGTGGTAATGGACTTAGTGCAAGCTAAATTCAGGTCCATTCTGTTTGTGTTGTATGCAAGGCAGTAAATAAAAGCGTGTATTCACAATTTAGTTTCTGTTCAGCCAATTATAAAATAAGTATTGACTGCTTTGAATAAGATCTTGAATCAATGAGTATATAATAACATTTGAAAAGTAGTTGTTAGATAAAAAATGTCCTAATGGATTTGTGAACAAATGAAAAAGGGTTTGGAAGGGTTTGCATCTATGTTATTTAAGGCTGAAAACTTCCTCCTTACAAATGAAATGGGGGTAGTTAGAAATGGTGGGGGGGGTAAAATGTCTTTGTTAACAATTTAATAATAATGATACCAGGTGCGAGTCTTTTAAAATATTTTTAGCTAATCATTAGAGGTAGATGAAGAGAGGGAACTGTTTGGGAGAGGTGGTGAGGAGGGTAATGGGGATGGAGATCAGGTGTGGAGAGAGAGGGTGGGGAAGGGCTGGGAGTAAGAATAGAAATCAGTGGGCAAATCTCTGGAACTATCTGGAAACCTGAGATAGGGCAGGCTCCAGGGGGTCTATGGGGATGACCTTGTCTGAAACTCTTACCAGCTGGAGATAAGGAGACTAGAGTGGCCACCTCCTGTAGCCAGGTGGGATTTCGGTAGCATTTGGAGGACATCAAACAACCTACAAAACCTTAAACCCCAAATTTGTCCTGCCTACAAGATGTGCAGGGATAAAAACAGAGACTGAGGGAACAGCCAGCCAATGACTGTCCCATCTGAGACCCATCACATGTGAGAGAGCCAACCAATGACACTATGCTTGCAGGCAGGAACTTAGCATAACTGTCTCCTGAGAAACTTTATCCAGAAGCAGATTGAAACAGATGGAGAGACCCACAGCCAAACATCAGAGTCTTGTGGAAGAGCAGGGGATAAAATTGAGCAAACCAGTGGGATCAAGGACACCACAAGAATATCAACAAGTCAACAAACTTGGTCCCATGGAGGCTCACAGAGACTAAACCACCAACCAGGGAGCATGCAAGGGCTGGACCCAGGACACTGACTTATTCGAGCAGATAAAGAAGCTTGGTCTTCAAGTGGATTCCCTAACAATTGGAGCATGGGCTGTCTCTGACACTGTTGCCTGCCATTGGATCCCCTTTCCCTAACTGGACTGCCTGGTTGGGCCTCAGTGAGAGAGGATGTGCTGCTAGGACTGGATATTCTATGGAGGATGGTACCCAGAAGGAACTTTCCCTTCACTGAGGAGAAAGGGAGGAGGTAATGGGTAGAGAAATTTCTAAGTGTGGGACTGTGAGGAGAGGAGGGAAGGAATTTGCAATTGGGATGTAAAGTGAATAAATAAATAAATAAATGAAAAAAATTTAACTAGCAACATAAAATGTTGGTTTCTCTGTTTTAAGCTCTAAACATGTCACTTCTATTTAAGATAAGTCAATTAAGAAACCACCACTTGAAGCAAATCAAGCTATATAAGATTTTGCAATAAAACACTCAAAATATTGGGTTGCCTACTTTTGAGACCCTTTTCCTCCTACTGGGTTGCCCCATTCAGCCTTAATACTAGGGGAAGTGGCTAGTCTCATTGCAACTTGATATGCCATGTTTTGCTGATATCCTTCTGAAGCCTGCCCCTTTCTGAAGGGAAATAGAGAAGTAGATATGGGAGTGAGGGAAGGTTGGGGGGAGAGAGTGGGAAGAGAAGGGAGGGGAAATTGCAGTCAGTATGTAATCAATGAGAGAGGAATAACTTTTTAAAAATCCAAAATATTATAACAAACCATATAAAGTCAGGAAAGAACATTAAGATCTGAGTTAAGGGATAATACTGCAGAAATAGAACATGTTATATGTGTGAGTTTATAGAGTTAGGGAACTGATGATTGATTGGTAGACCATATAGTGGTTTGAGTGAAAGTTGTTCTCCATAGGCTCATGTATCCTAACACTTGTCCCTAGCTGGCAATGCTATTTGGGAAGGTTATGGAACCTTTGTGAGGGTATGGCTTTGATGGAGGCGTATGTCACTGAGGACAGGGTTTGAGAGTTTATTGCCTCAGCCTGCTTCCTGTTCTCTCTCTCCTTCCTTTGGGTGACTGAGAAGTGATCTCCTTGCTTTTTGCTTTCTGTGACCACTACTGACATACTACTGTCTTATGGGCTTTTCCTCTGAAACTGTAAGCCAAACTCTTGTCCAGAACTAACCAAAATTGTCAATTGTGGTCATGGTGTTTTATCAGAGTAACAGAAACTAATAATGCAGCCATGAAGTTTGAATTTTGAAATCAGCACTGAAGAAGGAAGACTTTTCGAGAACTAACTATTCAAGTAAGAAAAAGCACGGGAATAAATCACTAAAGGGTTCAGTTTTGTTTAAAGCAGCAACTAGAAATCTAGTTTAATTGACATACACAGGGTGCATATTTGATAATATTGAGGAATAATGAATGAAATTGGAATTGATATCCAGTTGTAAATGTCCTTGCTTGAGGACTTTTGATACAACTGCCTCACTTTTAGAAATAGTCTGATAAGGCAGTATTAATGATTTTGCTATTAAATATCCTTTCAACTTATAGGTTGGTTGCTTAGTCTCTAGTGCTGCATTTAAAGGTGGCTTCCCCCCCACCCCAGAAATGACTGTGTTTCAGTTAGAGTTTCCATTGCCATAAAGAGAAACCAAGACCTAGGTTGTGACTCTCATAAGGAAAAACATTTCATTGGGGCTGGCTTACATTTTCGGAATTTTAGTCCATTATCATGATGGCAGTATTCATGGCAATGTCCAGGCAGGACAATGGCTACAGCTGCATATGGAGCAGAGGATGACCTTGTTGGACATCAATGAGAGGACCTTGGTCCTGTGAAGGCTTGTTACACCAGTACAGGAGAATGCCAGGGGGAGTGGGTGGGTTAGTGAGCAGGCAGAATGGGGGTTGTGTTAGGGAGTTTTCAGAGGGGAAACGAGGAAAAAGGATAACATTTGAAGTGTAAATAAAGAAAATATCTAATAAAACAAAAACAACAACAAAAGAAAGAACAGCCCAGAAAAAAATAGAAGAAATTATTTTCTCTAAACAAAGAAATAATAGCTAGAATATTTGGCAATTATATCTGATAAAAATAATGATAATCATATTAGAAAATTAGACAAAAATATGTATAAGAAAATTGAAAATAAAAATCCTTAGGGCCAATGAGTATGTCTAATGATCTTCATGAGCAATAATTGTTGAGAAAATACCTATTCAAATAATACAGAAAGCACAAATTATCCATGACTATCAAAAAATGTGAGGCTTAGTAATGAAGTGTTGTTATGATATATTGTTGGAAGGAGGAAAGACCAAAGCTGCTATGATGTGGGAACACAACTTGCTACAGCTTAGTATAAGTATCTAAGCTAAGGACCAGTGTGTTCAGAAAGTGAAATACATAAGGTCATTCTTTACTGTAGTAATGAAACCATAGTGAATGGATGTCTACCTGAGTATGGGAGAAATGAAATGTGGTACATACTCATGGAATACTATGCTGTAAATATAAGAATTGAGAATATGAACTTGTCCTAGAAGTGGAAAAAAACATAAGAAAAGATATATTTGTTTTATTGGTAAAAATGTCAGCAGAGGATATGATACACATCTTCTAAGGGTGCAAATCAACTCTGTTTTTTTTTTAAAAAAATTACCATTTTAACTATATTAATCCTGCCGATCCATGGGAAGGGGTGAGTGGGAGAACAGTGGGAGGGAAGGGGGCTTATGTGACTTTCAGGGAGTGCAGGGCCAGAAAAGGGGAAATCATTTGAAATGTAAATAAAAAATATATCGAATAAAAAAAAGAAAAAAACTCAATGTTACAAGCCACAAAACCTGTGATCTACAATAGTGAGCTGGCTGCATGACTTGCTGGTACAATAATGGCATAAATATTATATGAGTAGCCAACCACTATCTGATTGTATTTATAGCCAACTCCACTATATGGTACCTTTGCCTGATACTGCTTTAGTGCCCAAGGACCTGAGACTAGATAGGCCATGGGCTATGGGGAAAACTAAATACTATTGTTCTGCCAAGGGAACATAGCAATAAAATGACTCTTAATTACATTCTGCTAAAAAAATTATTCAAATTCCAAATATTACCCGCCCTCCAAGAGTTCTTCACCCCTCCTCTTTGCCTCTGAGAGCGTGCCCCCCAACAAGTATCCCCTGACCATGGAGCATCACATCTCTACAGGATAAGGCACATACATCCTCTGCTACATATGTGCCAGTGGCTATGGTCTGGTCCATGTATATTGTCTGCTTGGTGGCGAAGTCTCTGGGAGCCCTTAAGTGTTACAGTTTAGTTTGTCATTCTGTGGGGTTGCCATCCCTGTCAACTCCTTGAATCCTTCTCCTAACACTTCCATAGGGATTCCTGACCTCAGTCCAAGCTAACTATAAGTATCTGCATTTATCTCAGTCAGCTGCTGGTAGAGCCTCTCAGAGGACAGCCATGCTAGGCTTCTGTCTGCAAGTAGAGAATGGCATCAGTAATAGTGTCAGGGTTTGGATGATTACTGATAGATAGGTACTGTGAGTTGATATGAAATAAAAAAGGAATGGGACCTTTCATAAGCCAGCGATGACAATGTCCTGTGCAGTGAAAACTATTAACTCTGTCACTGACATCTAAAGATGTAAACATAACTTGAAAACTAAGACAGAAGGTTCTGAAATTATTTATTATTGTGAATTGCTTTTAATTTCTCCTAGAATTAGGTTCTTTTGCCTCTGATACAGTTGTGTCTGAATATACATAATTAAGCTAGGCATCAGATGTGAATTACTTTTGTTACACATTTCAACCAGGAGATTCCTACAAGAGCTGATTGGAAAATCCTGATTCTTCACCTTAATTCTTTTCTAATTGTGAAAGTAGTACATATTCATTGACAAATATTTAGAAAATACAAAATTAAGGGAGAATATTTTAATGAAAAAGAAAATTATTTCTCTTATCAATTCACTGTGTAGAAATAGTTAGCTAATATTTGGATACATTTATTTCCATTCTTTTTAAAAATATGAATATGACCATGAGGATATTAGTTATAAAGATGCATATCAATATGCAGATATATGCATATGTATAATACACTTGCAATGATACTATGTGCAAATGATACTCTGTTTTCAAAACTCATTTTTAATTGTTTATTTTATTTATTTACATCTAAAATGTTTCCCCCTTCCCAGGTCCCTTCCACAAACTGCCTATCCTCTCCCCTTTCACCCTGCTTCTATGAGGGTGCTCACACACCCATCCACCCACCCACTCCCACCTCACCACCCTAGCATTCCCCTACTCTGGGGCATTGACCCTTCACAGGACCAAGGACCTCCCCTGCCATTGATGCCAGATAAGGCCATCCTCTGGTACATATGCAGCTGGAGCCATGGGTCCCTCCATATATATTCTTTGGTTGGTGGTTCAGTCCCTGGGAACTTTGGGTGTGGTGGTCTGGTAGGTATATATTGTTGTTCTTCCTATGGGACTGCAAACCCTTTCACCTCTTTCAATCCTTCCTCTAACACCTCAATTGGGGTCCTGGTGGTGCTCAGTCTGATGGTTGACTGCAAGTATCCACCTCTGTATTTGTCAGGCACTGGCAGAGCCTCTGAGGAGACCGCTATAACAGGTTCCTGTCAGCAAGTATTTTGTGGCATCAGCAATAGTGTCTGGGGTTGGTGTCTGCATATTGGATGGATTCCCAGGTGGTACAGTCTCTCGATGGCCTTCCCTTCACTCTCTGCTCCACTCTTTGTTCCTGTATTTCCTTTAGATGGGAGAAATCCTGGATTAAAATATTTGAGATGGGTGGGTGGCCTCATCCCTCAACCAGGGGCTGGGCCTTACCTCTGGATATGAGTTCTACAGGTTCTTTTTCCTCTTGGTTGTGCATTTCAGCTAATGTTATCCCTGTTGCTTCCTGGGAGCCTCTTGCTTTCCTGGAATCTGGGACATTCTGTTGGCTACCCCCAGGTCCCAATCTCCCATTGCTATATACCTCTATTCTATGTCCTGATCCTCTGTACATCTCTCGTGTCTCCTTCTACATCTGATCCTGCCAGCCATGTTTCCCCTGCCCCTCCTCTCTTCTGCCCAAGTCCCTTCTATCCTCTAACTCCTCGATTATTTCTTTGTCCCCCCTTCTAAGTAGGACTGAAGCATCCACATTTTGATCTTCCTTGTTCTTGAGCTTCATATGGTCTGTAAGTTGTATCATGTGTATTCCAGGCATTTTTCCTAATATCCACTTATCAGTTAGTACGTACCATGTGTGTTCTTTTGTGTTTGTGTTACTTCACTCAGAATGATATTTTCTAATTCCATCCATTTGCCTGTGAATTTCATGGACTTGCTGTTTTTAATTGATCAGTAGTACTCCACTGTGTAAATGTAACACATTTTCTGTATCCATTCCTCTGTTGAAGGACACCTGGGTTGTTTCCAGATTTTGGCTATTACAAATAAGAGTGTTAACCTTTATGAATTCTGTGGAATGTATATGGGGTATTCTGTCATTTTTTGGCTAATATCCACTTAGTAAGGATATTACATGCATGTTCTTTTGGGTCTGAGTTACCGCACTCAGCACATTTTCTGATTCAATCCATTGCCTGCAAAACTCAGGATTTCTTCATTCTTTTTTTCTTTTTTTTATTAGATATATTTTTTATTTACATTTCAAATGAATTCCCCTTTTCTACCCCCCCCCCGATTTCTTCATTCTTAATAGCTGAGTAGTAGCACATTGTAAAAATGAACCACATTTTCTGTATCCATTCTTCTGTTGTGGAACACCTGGGTTGCTTCCAGCTTCTGGCTATCACAAACAAGGCTGATATGAATATAGTGGAACACATGAGTCCCTGTGGCATGGTGAGGCATCTTGTGGCTATATGCCCAAGAGTGGTATAACTGGATATTCAGGTAGATGTATTTCCAATTTTCTGAGGAATCCTCAGATTGATTTCCAGAGTGGTCGTACCAGTTTGCATTTCCAACAGCAATGGAGAAGTGTTAATAGGGTTATTTGGTTCTCTGGAGTCTAACTTCTTGAGGTTTTTGCATATATTGGATATTAGCCCTCTATCAGATGTAGTATTGGTACAGATATTTTCTCTATATGTAGGATGCAGTTTTGTTATGATGACAGTGTCCTTTGCCTTACAGAAACTTTTTAATTTTATTAGATCCTATTTGTTAATTGTTGATATCCAATTATCAGTGACTGCATTCCATGTGTATTTTTTTGTGATTGGGTTACCTCACTTAGGATGATATTTTCCATTTCTAACCATTTGCCTAAGAATTTCAAGAATTCATTGTTTTTAATTGCTGAGTAGTATTCCATTGTGTAAATATACCACATTTTCTGTATCCATTCCTCCATTGAAGGACATCTGGGTTCTTTCCAGCTTCTGGCTATTATAAATAAGGCTACTATGAACATAGTGGAGCACGTGTCCTTATTGCATGCCTGGGAATCCTCTGAGTATATGCCCAGGAGTGGTATAACAGGGTGTGGAAAGCGGGTGTGGCGGCCATCGCAAGATGGTGCCCGGGCTGGCTGTGGAGGTCCTTGATCCACTTGGACTTGAGTTTTGTACAGGGAGATAAGAATGGATTGATTTGCATCCTTCTACAAGTTGACTGCTAGTTGATGCACCACCATTTGTTGAAAATGCTATCTTTTTTCTACTGGATGATTTTAGCTCCTTTGTCAAAGATAAAGTGACCATAGGTTTGTGGGTTCATTTCTGGGTCTTCAATTCTATTCCATTGATCTACCTGCCTGTCACTGTACCAATACCACACAGGTTTTAACACAATTGCTCTGTAATACAGCTTGAGGTCAGGGATGGTCATTCTTCCAGAAGTTCTTCTATTTTTGAGAATAGTTTTCACTCTTCTGTTTTTTTGTTGTTGTTGTTTTTTGTTTTTTTTTTTTTTTGTTATTCCAGATAAATTTGGAAATTGTTCTTTCTAACTCTATGAAGCATTGAGTTGAGATTTTGATGGGGATTGCATTAAATCTGTAGATTGCTTTAGACAAGATGTCCATTTTTACTATATTAGCCCTGCTAATCCAAGGTAATGGGAGGTCTTTCCATCTTCTGAGCTCTTCTTCAATTTCTTTCTTTAGAGATTTGAAATTCTTGTCATACAGATCTTTCACTTGCTTGGTTAGAGTCACACTAAGGTATTTTATATTATTTGTGGCTATCATGAATGGTGTCATTTCCCTAATTTCTTTCTCAGCCTCCTTATCTTTTGAGTACAGGAAGTCTCCTGATTTTTTTTTTTTGAGTTAATTTTATATCCAGCCACTTTGCTGAAGTTGTTTATCAGGTTTAGACGTTCTCTGGTGGAATTTTTGGCATCACGTAATTACATTATCATATCATCTGCAAAGAGTGATACTTTGGCTTCTTCCTTTCCAATTTGTATCCCTTTGACCTCTTTTGGTTGGCTAATTGCTCTAGCAAAACTTCAAGTACTATATTGAATAGATATGGAGAGAGAGGACAGCCTTATTCTAGTGCCTGATTTCAGTGGAATTGTTTCAAGTTTTTCTCCATTTAGTTTGATGTTGGCTACTGGTTTGCTGTATATTGCTTTTACTATGGTTAGGTATGGGCCTTGGATTCCTGAACTCACTAAGACTTTTATCATGAAGGCATGCAGGATTTTGTCAAAAGCCTTTTCAGCATCTAATGAAATGACCATGTGTTTTTTTTCCTTTGAGTTTGTTTATATAGTGGATTACATTGATGTATTTCAGTATATTGAACCATCCCTGCATCCCTGGGATGAAGCCTACTTGATCATGGTGGATGATCATATTGATGTGTTCTTGGTTTCAGTTGGCAAGAATTTTATTGAGTGTTTTTGCATCAATATTCATAAGGGAAATTGCCCTGAAGTTCTCTTTCTTTCTTGGGTCTTTCTGTGGTTTAGGTATCACCATAATTGTAGCTTCATAAAACGAATTGGATAGTGTTCCATCTGTTTCTATTTTGTGGAGTATTGGTATTAGGTCTTGTCTGAAGACCTGATCAAACTCTGCATTGAACCTACCTGGTCCTAGGCCTTTTTTTGGTTGGGAGACTTTTAATGACTGCTTCTATTCTTTAGGGGTTACAGGATGGTTTAATTCATTTGTATGATCATGTTTAACTTTGGTACCTGGTATCTGTCCAAAAGTTGTCTATTTCCTCTAGATTTTCCACTTATGTTGAATATAGGCTTTTGTAGGAGGATCTTATGATTTTTTGGATTTCCTCACAATCTGATGTTATGACTCCCTTTTCATTTCTGATTTTGCTGATTTGGGTTCTGTCTCTGTGCCCTCTGGTTAGTTTGGGTAAGTATTTATCTATCTTGTTGGGTTTTTACAAAGAACCAGCTCCTGGTTTGGTTGATTCTTTGGATAGTTCTTTTTGCTTCTACTTGGTTTTCAGCCCTGAGTTTGATTATTTCCTGCTGTCTACTCCTCTTGGGTGTGTTTGCTTCTTTTTGTTCTAGAACTTTCAGCTGTGCTGTTAAGCTGTTAGTGTATGCTCTTTCCAGGTTTTTTTTTTTTTTTTTTTTTTTTTTTTTTTTTTGAGTTCCATATGTTTGGTCATTTTGTGCCTTTCTTTTCATTAAATTCTAAGAACTCTTTAATTTCTTTCTTTATTTCTTCCTTGTCAAAGTTATCAGTGAGTAGAATTTTATTCAGTTTCCATGTATATGTGGGCTTTCTGTTGTTTTTGTTCTCATTGAAGACCAGTCTTAGACCGTGGTGGTCTGATAGGGTACAATGGAATTATTTCAATCTTCTTTTATCTGCTGAGGTCTGTTTTGTGACCTAGTATATGGTCAGTTTTGGAAAAGGTACCATGAGGTGCTGAGAAGAAGGTATATTCTTTTGTTTTAGGATAAAATATTCTATAGAAAACTCTCAAATACATTTGGTTCATAACTCTTGTTAGTTTCACTGTTTCTCTATTTATTTTTGTTTCCCTGATTTGTCCATTGCTTAGAGTGGGTTGTTGAACTCTCCCACTATTATTGTGTGGAGTATAATGTGTGATTTGAGCTTTACTAAAATTTCTTTTATGAATGTGGGTACTCTTGTATTTGGAGCATAGATATTCAGAATTGAGAGTTAATCTTGGGAGATTTTTCCTTTGACCAGTATGTATGAAGTGTCCTTCCTTATCTTTTTTGATTACTTTAGGTTGAAAGTCAATTTTATTTGATATTAGAATGGGTACACCAGTTTGTTTCTTGGGACCATTTGCTTGGAAAATTGTTTTCCAGCCTTTTACTCTGAGTCTGTCTGTGTGTCTGAGGTGAGTTTCCTGTATGCAGCAAAATATTGGGTCTTGCTTATGTATCCAGTCTGTTAGTCTATGTATTTTATTGGAGAATTGAGTCCATTTATATTAAGAGACATTAAGGAGAAGTGACTGTGGCTTCCTGTTACTTTTGTTATTAGAGGTAGAGTTATGTTTGTGTGTCTATCTTCTTTTTGGTTTGTTAAAAGATGATGATTTTATTGCTTTTTCTAGTGTGTAGTTTCCCTCCTTTTGTTGGAGTTTTCCATTCATTATCCTTTGGAAGGCTGGATTTGTGGAAAGATATTATATAAATTTGTTTTTGTCATGGAATACCTTGGTTTCTCCATCTATGGTAATTGAGAGTTTTGCTGGGTATAGTAGCCTGGGTTGGCATTTGTGTTCCCTTAGGGTCTGTAAGACATCTGCCCGTGATCTTCTGGCTTTCATAGTCTGTGGTGAGAAGTCTGGTGTAATTCTTGTAGGTGTTCCTTTATATGTTATTTGACCATTTTCCCTTATTGCTTTTAAAATTCTTTCCTTGTTTAGTACATTTGGTGTTTTAATTATTATCTGATGGGAGGAATTTCTTTTCTGGCCCAAACTATTTGGAGTTCTGTAGGCTCTTTGTATGTTCATGGGCATCTGTTTCTTTAGGTTAGGGAAATTTTGTTGTATAATTGTGTTGAAGACATTCACTGGTACTTTAAGTTGGAAATCTTCACTCTCTTCTACACCTATAATCCTTAGGTTTGGTCTTCTCTTGTCCTAGATTTCCTGGATATTCTGGGTTAGGTCCTTTTTTTCATTTTTCTTTTTCTTTGAGTATTGTTCCAATGCTTTCTGTGTTATCTTCTGCTTCTGAGATTCTCTTTTTTTTATCTCTTGTATTCTGTTGTTACTAGGATCCATGGCTCCTGATTTCTTTCCTAAGTTTTCTATGTCCAGAATTTTTCCCTTTGTCATTTCTTTATTGTCTTTACTTTGATTTTTAGATCCTGGATGGTTTTGTTCAATTCCTTCACCTGTTTTGTTCTGTTTTCCTGTAGTTCTATAAGGGCTTCTCCTTGTTTACTTGTGTTCTCCTGTATTACTTTAAGTGATTTATTTATGTCCTTCTTGAAGCCCTCTATCAGCATCATGAGCTGTGATTTTTAAATCCAAGTCTTGCTTTTCTGGTGTGTTGAGGTATCCAGGACTTGCTGTTTTGGGAGAATGGGTTCAGATATTGTGATGTTGCCTTGATTTCTTTTGGTAACATTCCTATATTTGCCTTTTGGCATCTGGCTGTCTTTGATGTTAGTTGGTCCTGCTGTCTCTGGTGGGTGCTTGTCCCTCCTTTGGGCCTGCAAGCCTGTCTCAATACCCCTGGGTTACTGACTGTCCACTAGCACAGAGTCCTGTGGCACTGCCCAGCTTCTGTCTGCTGGTGGAGCCTGGGCTGTCTCTGTTCCAGTTGTTCTGCAGCTCCTGGTCCCTGCCTGCTGTCTGTACCTGCCTGCTAAGTCAAGGGAGAGAAGCTGGAGGCAGCCTGACCTCCAAAGCCAGGAACTCACTCCCTGCAGAGCAGTACTCCCCTGGTAGGATCAGTGCATAAGTGGACCCTGGAGACACCCAGCCCCTGGGTGCAGGTGGACCACGGATGGACCCAGCTTTTCGGCTGCTCTTGCTCCCTTCCTCCAGGCTGTACCTGCTGCTCAGTCACCAGAGAGAAGATCTAGATATTTTCTTAATTTATATTTCAAATGTTATCCCCTTTCCTGTTTTCCCCTCAAAAAATGCCCTATCCCATTTCACCTTCCCTTACTCACCAACCCATCCACTCCTTCTTCCCTATCCTGATATTCCACTATATTGGGACATCCAGCCTTCTCAGGACCAAGGGCCCCTCATCCATTTGATTACCAACAAGGCCATGCTCTGCTTGAGCTTCATTTGGTCTGTGAGTTGTATCTTGGGTATTCCAAGCTTCTGGGCTAATATCCACTTAGCAGTGAGTGCGTAACATGTGAGTTCTTTTGGGATTGGGTTACCTCACTCAGGATGATATTTTCTTCTTCTATGCATTTGCCTAAGAATTTCATGAAATCATTTTTTAATAGCTGATTAGGATTACATTGTGTAAATATACCACATTTTCTGTATCCATTCCTCTGTTGAAGGACTTCAGGGTACTTTCTAGCTTTTGGCTGTTATAAATAAGACAGCTTTGAACATATTGGAGCATGTGTCATTATTACATGTTGGAGAATCTTCTGGGTATATGCCCAGGAGTGGAATAGCTGGGTACTCAGGTAGTACAATGTCCAATTTTCTGAGGAATTGTCAAACTGATTTTCAGAGTGGTTGTACCAACTTGCAGTCCCACCAGTAGTGGGGGAGTGTTCCTATTTCTCCACATTGTCACCAGCACTGGCTATCACCTGAATTTTTTATCTTAGCCATTCTGATTGATGTGAGGTGAATCTCAGGGTTGTTTTGATTTTCATTCCCCTGATGATTAAGGATGTTGACCATTTCTTTAGGTGTTCTCAGCCATCCAGTATTCCCCAGTTGAGAATTCTTTGTTTAGCTATGTTCCCCATTTTTGATAGGGTTATTTGTTTCACTGGAGTCCAACTTCTTGAGATCATTGTATATGTTGGATATTAGTACTCTGTTGGATGTAGGGTTGGTATAGATCTTTTCCTAATTTCTTGGTTGCCATTTTGTCCTATTGACAGTGCTCTTTGCCTTACATAAACTTTGTAATTTTATGAGGTCTCATTTGTCAATTCTTGATCTTAGAGCATAAGCTATTGGTGTTCTGTTTAGGAATTTTTCCCATGTGCCCATGTGCTGGAGGCTCTTCCCCACTTTCTTTTCTATTAGTTTCAGTGTGTCTGGTTTTATGTGGAGGTCCTTGATCCACTTGGACTTGAGCTTTGTACAAGAAGATATGAATGGATCAATTTGCATTCTTGAACATGCTAACCTCCAGTTGAACCATTTGTTGAAAAGGCTATCTTTTTTCCACTAGATGGTTTTAGCTCCTTTGTCAAAGATCAAGTGACTGTAGATGTGTGGGTTCAATTCTCTTCCATTGATCTACCTGCCTGTCACTGAACCAATCCCATGAGGTTTTATTAATTATTTCTCTGTAGTAGAGCTTGAGGTCAGAGATGATTTCCCCAGAAGTTTTCTTATTGTTGAGACTAGTTTTCTCTATCCTAGGTTTTTTGTTGTTCTGAATGAATTTGAGAATTGATCTTTATATCTTAGTGAAGAATTTAATAGGAATTTTGATAGGGATTGCATCGAGTCTGTACATTGCTTTTGATAAAATTTTTACTTTGTTAATCCTCCATATCAACAGGCATAGGAGATTTTTCCATCTTCTGTGGTCTTCTTCAGTTTCTTTCTTTAGAGACTTGAAGTTCTTTTCTTACGGATCTTTAACTAGCATGGTTAGAGTCACACCAAGATATTTTTTGTTATTTGTGAATATTGTGAAAATGGTGCTTCCCTAATTTCTTTCTCAGTCTGTTTATCCTTGGAGTAGAGGAAGGCTACTGATTTGTTTGAGTTAATTTTATATCTAGCCCCTTTGCTGAAGTTGTTTATCAGCTGTAGGAGTTCTCTGGTGTAATTTTTGGGATCACCTAAATATACTATCACACCATCTAAAAATAGCGATAGTTTGACTTCTTCCTTTCCAATTTGTGTCCCTTTGATTTCTTTTGTTTTCTAATTGCTCTGGCTAGAACTTTGAGTACTATATTGAGTAGAGCAGAAGAGAGTTGGCTGTCTTGCTCCTGATTTTAGAGGGGTTGCATCAAATTTCCCTCCATTAAGTTTGATGTTGGCTACTGGTTTTCTGAATTTTGCTTTTTCTATGTTTAGGTATGGGCTTTGAATTCCTGGTCTTTCTAAGACTTTAACGTGAAGGGGTGTTGAATTTTGTCAATTGCATTTCCAGGATCTAATGAGATGATCGCGTGTTATTTATTTCCTTTGAGTTTATTTATATAGTGGATTACATTGATGGATTTCTGTACATTGAACCAACCCTGCATCACTGGGATGAAGCCTACTTGATCATCATTAGTGATAGTTTTGGTATGTTCTAGGATTTGGTTTGGGAAAAGTTTATTGAAAGTTTTTGTATGGATATTCATAAGGGAAATTGGTCTGAAGTCCTATTCCTTTGTTTGGTCTTTGGTTTAGGTATCTATGTAACTGTGGCTTCATAGAATGAATTAGGTAGTTTTCCTTCTGCTTATATTTTGTGGAATAGTTTGAAGAATGTTGGTATTAGATCTGATAGAATTCTGCACTAAAACCATCTTGTCCTGGACTGTGTTTGGTTGGGAAACTTTTTTTTTCTTTTTTTTTTCTTTTTTTTTATTTGATATAATTTATTTACATTTCAAATGATTTCCCCTTTTCTAGCCCCCCCACTCCCCGAAAGTCCCGCAAGCCCCCTTCTCTTCCCCTGTCCTCCCACCCACCCCCTCCCACTTCCCCGTTCTGGTTTTGCCCTATACTGTTTCACTGAGTCTTTCCAGAACCAGGGGCCACTCCTCCTTTCTTCTTGTACCTCATTTGATGTGTGGATTATGTTTTGGGTATTCCAGTTTTCTAGGTTAATATTCACTTATTAGTGAGTGCATACCATGATTCACCTTTTGAGTCTGGGTTACCTCACTTAGTATGATATTTTCTAGCTCCATCCATTTGCCTAAGAATTTCATGAATTCATTGTTTCTAATGGCTGAATAGTACTCC
Source organism: Apodemus sylvaticus (assembly GCF_947179515.1). NCBI lineage: Eukaryota > Metazoa > Chordata > Mammalia > Rodentia > Muridae > Apodemus > Apodemus sylvaticus. The sequence continues at coordinate 6,094,297 of NC_067495.1, read as the reverse complement.
ATTGTGTAGATATACCACATTTTTTGCATCCACTCTTCTGTTGAGGGATACCTGGGTTCTTTCCAGCATCTGGCAATTACAAATAGGGCTGCTATGAACATAGTAGAACATGTATCCTTATTACATGGTGGGGAGTCTTCTGGGTATATGCCCAGGAGTGGTATAGCAGGATCTTCTGGAAGTGAGGTGCCCAGTTTTCGGAGGAACCGCCAGACTGATTTCCAGAGTGGTTGTACCAATTTGCAACCCCACCAGCAGTGGAGGAGTGTTCCTCTTTCTCCACACCCTCTCCAACACCTGCTGTCTCCTGAATTTTTAATCTTAGCCATTCTGACTGGTGTAAGATGAAATCTTAGGGTTGTTTTGATTTGCATTTCCCTAATGACTAATGAAGTTGAGCATTTTTTAAGATGCTTCTCCGCCATCCGAAGTTCTTCAGGTGAGAATTCTTTGTTTAACTCTGTACCCCATTTTTTAATAGGGTTGTTTGGTTTTCTGGAGTCTAACTTCTTGAGTTCTTTATATATATTGGATATTAGCCCTCTATCTGATGTAGGATTGGTGAAGATCTTTTCCCAATTTGTTGGTTGCCGATTTGTCCTCTTGATGGTGTCCTTTGCCTTACAGAAACTTTGTAATTTTATGAGGTCCCATTTGTCAATTCTTGCTCTTAGAGCATACGCTATTGGTGTTCTGTTCAGAAACTTTCTCCCTGTACCGATGTCCTCAAGGGTCTTCCCCAGTTTCTTTTCTATTAGCTTCAGAGTGTCTGGCTTTATGTGGAGGTCCTTGATCCATTTGGATTTGAGCTTAGTACAAGGAGACAAGGATGGATCAATTCGCATTCTTCTGCATGCTGACCTCCAGTTGAACCAGCACCATTTGTTGAAAAGGCTATCTTTTTTCCATTGGATGTTTTCAGCCTCTTTGTCGAGGATCAAGTGGCCATAGATGTGTGGGTTCATTTCTGGATCTTCAATCCTGTTCCATTTAATGACTGTTTCTATTTCATTAGGGGTTATGGGACTGCTTTGATGCTGTATCTGATCTTGATTTAACTTTTTTACCTACTGTCTGTCTAGAAAATTCCATTTCATCCAGATTTTCCAGTTTTGTTGAGTATAGGCTTTTGTAGTAGGATCTGATGATTTTTTGAATATTCTCAGTGTCTGTTGTTCTATTTTCCTTTTTGATTCTGATTTTGTTAATTTGAATACTGTCTCTGTGCCCTCTTGTTATTCTGGCTATTCATGTTGATTTTTCTCAAGGAACCAGCTTCTGATTTTTTTTTTTGTTTTTGTTTTTGTTTTTTTTTTGATTCTTTGCATAGTTCTCTTTGTTTCTACTTGGTTGATTTCAGCTCAGAGTTTGATTATTTCCTGCTGTCTACTCCTCTTGGGTGTATTTGCTTCTTTTTGTTCTGGAGCTTTCAGATGTGTATGATTTCTCCAATTTCTTTATAGAGGCACTCAGACCTACATGTTTTCCTCTTAGCACAACTTTTATTGTGTATCATTAGTATGGATGTGTTGTGTCTTCATTTTCATTAAATTCTACAAAGTCTTTAATTTCTTTCTTTATTTCTTTCCTGACCAAGTTTTCATTGAATAGAAAATTGTTCTGCTTCCATGTGTATGTGGGCTTTCTTTTTGTTTTTGTTGTTATTGAAGACCAGCCTTAGTCTGTAGTGATCTGATAAGATGCATGAGATTATGTCAATCTTCCTATATCTATCTGTTGAGGCTTCTTTTGTGACCAATTATATGGTCAATTTTGGAGAATGTACCATGAGGTGCTCAGAAGATGGTATATTCTTTTGTTTTAGGATGAAATGTTCTATAGATATCTGTTAAGTCAATTTGTTTTATAACTTCTGTTAGTTTCACTATCTGTGTATAGTTTCTGTTTCCATGATCTGTCCATTGATGAGAATGGGGTGTTGACGTCTCCCACTATTATTGTGTGAGGGTCAATATGTGATGTAAGCTTTAGTAACATTTCTTTTACAAATGTGGGTGTCCTTGCATTATGGGGCATAGATGTTCAGAGTTGAGAGTTCATGTTGGTTGACTATTCCTTTCAAAAGTATGAAGTTTCCTTCCTTATCCTTTTGGATAACATTTGGTTGAAAATCAATTTTATTTCATATTAGAATGGCTACTCCAACTTGTTTCGTGGGACCATTTGTTTAATAAATTTTTTCCAGCACTGTACTCTGAGGTAATGTCAATCTCTGTCACTGAGGTGAGTCTTCTGTATGCAGCAAAATGCTGGGCCCTGTTTAGGTATCCAGCCTTTTTATTGGGGCATTGAGTCCATTGATATCAAGAGACACTAAGGAATATTAATTGTTACTTCCTGTTACTTTTGTTGTTATAGGAGGAATTATGTTTGTGTGGCTATCTTCTTTTGGGTTTGTTGAAAGAATATTTATGTCTTGTTTTTTTCTTGGGTGTAGTCTCCCTCCTTGTGTTTTAATTTTTCGTCTATTATCCTTTGTAGGGCTGAATCTGTGGAAATATACTGTGTTAATTAGGTTTTGTCGTGGAATATCTTGGTTTCTCCATCTATTGTAATTGAGAGTTTTGCTGGGTATAGTAGCCTGGTCTGGCATTTGTGCTGTCTTAGGGCCTGCATGCCATCTGCCCAAGATTTTCTGGCTTTTGAGTCTCTGTTGAGAATTCTGGTGTAATTCTGATAAGTCTACCTTTATATGTTACTTGACATTTCCCCCTTACTGCTTTTAATATTTTTCTTTGTTTTGTGAATTTGATGTTTTGAATATTATGTGACAAGAGGAATTACTTTTCTGGTGCAATCTATATGTTTCTGTAGGTTTCTTTTATGTTTATGGGCTTCTCTTCCTTTAGGTTAGGGAAGTTTTCTTCTATAATTTTGTTAAAGATATTTACTAGCTTTTTTATTTGGGAGTCTTCCCTCTCTTCTTCGCCTAATATCTTTAACTTTGGTCTTTTCATTGGGCCCTGGAAGATTTAGGTTAGGAGCTTTTTGCATTTTGCATTTTCTTTGTCTGTTGTGTCAATGTTTTCTATCGTATCTTTTTACATCTAATAATCTCTTTTTTTATCTCTTGGACTCTGTGATACTTGCATCTATGACTCCTGACTTCTTTTCTAGGTTTTTATCTCCAGGGTTGTTTCCCTTTGTGATTTTTTTTATTGTTTCTATGTTCATTTTTACATCCTAGATGGTTTTCTTCAATTTCTTCAGCTGTTTGATTGTGTTTTCCTATATTTCTTTAAGGGATTTTTGTGTTTCCTCTCTAAGGGCTTCTACCAGTCTATCTATGTTCTCCTGTATTTCTTTGAAGGAGTTATTTATGTCCTTCTTAAAGTCCTGTATTATTATCTTGAGATGTGATTTTAAAGCTGAACCATGCTTTTCAGGTGTGTTGGAGTATCCAGGACTTACTGTTGTGGGAGTTTTTGTTTCTGATGATCTCAAATAGTCTTGGTGTTCATTCTTTCTATTTTGTCCTTGCCTTTTGCCATCTGGTTATCTCTGGTGTTAGCTGGTTTTGCTTTCTCTGAATGGAAATTGTCCCTCCTGTGTGTCTGTGTGCCTGTGAGATTAGGTGTGTCAGCACTTCTGGGAGACAAGCTATTGCTGGATGTGATTGGGGTCTAGAGTGCTGTGGCACAGCGTAAGCTCCAGAGCACAGATGGAAACCAGAAGGATTGTGCTCCTGGCTGCTCAAAGGTTGCTGGGTCCTGTGGGTCCTGGGTGATTCTCACTTGGGCCAGGTATTGGGGAAGTAGTGGTAGTCTCACCTGTGAGATTAGTTGTGTCAACACTCCTGAGAGACTAGCTATCACTGGGTGAGATTGGGGTGCAGAGAACTCTGGTACACGGTTACCTCAGGGTTGGAGGGGGCAGATGGAAACTGGAAGACATTTTTAGAATTCTTTATCCTATCTTAAATATCTGTGCTTAGTTTATAATTTGAATAGTATTTCAGTATTATTTTAGATTGAAAAGATATATTATGTTTATGATTATAGCTATTTTATTACCCTATTTGCAAATGATTTGCTCAAGAACTTTTTCTCTTGTTCTGTAAGATTCTTCTGTAAAAAATAAGTTGGATATTTTCTTTGTATTTGAATATCATTCAACCTTTGTTATATTTCTTATTGTCTTTTAATTTATGCCAAAATTATTATAGTTTTTTCTATCATAATTATCTGAAAAGATCTCTTATTCTTTTCAAAGTATTCTTAAAATTAGAATATCTGTATTCATCCATAATTATGTCTCATTTGTCTATGAAAATCCATGTGTTTATAATTTTAAAAATATTGTCCTTTTGTGAAATTGGACAGGTATGATAGCAATTTCTGAATTGATTTTCCCAGTTTTTCATTAAGTAACTTCTGTTTTCTATTACATTTCAGTGGTTACTTTATGATGAATTTACTTCACATACACATACAACACATGCACACTTTGATTCTGTTGTTTTATCTATTTTTATACACTACTAAATCTATTGCAATTTGTGTTTAATTTGTTTGCATAATGTTTGCATTTACAAACAATTGCAGTTTTAAATTTTATGTTAGTATTTTTTATTGAATATAATCTTCATTTACATTTCAAATGCTAAAACATTTCCAGGATCCCCCTCCCCCAGAAAACCCTCAACCCTGCCTCCCATCTCCTGCTTCCAAGTATATGCCCCTCCACCCAACCCACTCCCAACTCACACCCCTAGATTTCCCTTTGTTGGAGCATCTATTGAGCCTTCACAGGACCAAGGACCTCTCTTCTCACTGATGCCTGACAAGGCATTCCTCTGCCACATTTTGGCTGGAAATACATCTACCCCTTGGTTGACGGTTTAGTCTATGGGAGTTCTGGGACTTCTGGGGGCCAACCTCACTGTTCTTCCCATGGGACTCTAAACACCTTCAGCTCCTCCAGTCTGCCCTGCAACTCTTCTATTAGGGACGCCATGCCCAGTTCAATGGTTGTCTCCTAGCATCTGCCTCTGTATGTGTAAGGCTCTGACAGGGCCTCTCTGGAAGCAACCTTAACAGGCTGCTCTCAGTATGCACTTCTTGTCATCTATAATAGTGTTGGGGTTTGATGACTGTTTATAGGATGAATCCTCAGGTAGGGCAGTCTCTGGGTGGCCTTTCCTTCAGTCTCTGCTCCACACTTTGTCTCCATTATTGCTCCTGTGAGTATTTTTGTCCCTTACTCAGAGGAACCAAAGCACTACCACTTCAGTCTTCCTTCTTCTAAAGCTTCCTGTACTCATCCCTGGGATGAAGCCTACTTGATTATAGTGAATTATCATTTTGATGAATTTTTTGGATTTGGTTAGCCAGATTATTGTAGAGTATTTTTGCATTGATGTTCATAAGGGAGATTGGCCTGAAGTTCTCTTTCCTTCTTTGGGCTTTGTTTAGTTTACGCATTATTGTGGTTTCATAGAATAAGTTGGGTAGTGTTCCTTGGGTTTCTACAACATGGAATAGTTTGAGGAGTATTATTAGCTCTTCTTTGAAGAGCTGATGAAATTCCCCTCTAAACCCATCTGGTCCTGGGCATTTTTTTTTTTTTTTGATGGGAGACTATTAACAACTGCTTCTATTTCCTCCAGACTTATGGGACTATTTAGATGGTCTATCTAATCCTGTTTTAACGTTGGCACCTGATATGTATCTAGAAAGTTGCCCATTTCATCCAGATTTTCAAATTTGAAAATTTGTGTTGAGTACAAACTCTTTTAGTAGGATTTGATGATTTTTTTGAATTTCCACAGTTTCTGTTGTTATGTCTCCCTCTTCATTTCTGATTTTATTAATTTGGTTAGTGCCTCTGTGTCCTCTGGTTAGTCTGGCTAAGGGTTTATCTATCTTGTTGATTTTCTCAAAGAAGCAGCTCCTGGTTTTGTTTATTCTTTGTATAGTACATTTTGTTTCTATTTCATTGATTTTGGCTCTGGGTTTGATTATTTCCTGCTGTCCACTCCTCTTGGGTGTATTTGCTTCTTTTTGTTCTATAGTTTTCAGGTACACTGTCAAGTTGCTAGTGTAAGCTCTCTTCATTTTCTTTTTGGGGACACTTAAGCAATCAGTTTTCTTTTTAGCACTGCTTTCATTGTGCTACATAAGTTTTGGTATGATGTGTCTTAATTTTTAATTAAATTCTAAAAAGGCTTTAATTTCTTTCTTTAATTCTTTCTTGACCAAGGTATCACTGAAAAGAGAATTGTTCAAAATCCACATTTATGTGTGTTTTCCATTGTTTTTGTTTGAATTTAAGACCAGCCTTAGGCCTTGGTGATCTAAGAAGTTGTATGGAATAATAGTTTTGGAGAAGGTACCATGAGGTGCTGAGAAGAAGGTATATTCTTTTGCTTTAGGATGCTTCTATAAATATCTGTTAGATCCATTTGGGCCATAAATTCTGATAATTTCACTGTGCCTCTCTTTAGTTTGTGTTTCCATGATTTGTTCATTGCTGAGAGTAGGGAATTGAAGTCTTCCAGTATTATTGTGTGGGTTGCACTCCCTGAAAGTCCTATAAGCCCTCTTCCCTCCCCCTATTCCTCCATCCACCCCTTCCCACTACCCTGTACTGGTATTTCCCTATACTGCTGCACTGAGTCCTTCCAGAACCAGCGGCCAAGCCTCTGTTTCTTTTGGACATCATTTAATACGTGGATTATGTCTTGGGTATTCCACATTTCTAGGTTAATATCCACTTATCAGTGAGTGCATATCATGATTGATCTTTTGAGACTGGGTTGCCTCACTTAGTATGATGTTGTCCAGCTCCATCCATTTGACTAAGAATTTCATAAGTTCATTATTTCTGATGGCTGAATAGTACTCCATTGTGTAAATATACCACATTTTTTGTATCCATTCCTCCATTGAGGGACACCTGGGTTCTTTCCAGCTTCTGGCTATTACAAATAGGACTGCTATGAACATGGTGGAACATGTGTCCTTATTGCATGACAGGGAATCCTCTGGGTATATACCCAGGAGTGGTATAGCAGGGTCCTTCGGAAATGTTATGCCCAGTTTTCTGAGGAACCTCCAGACTGATTTCCAGAGTGGTTGTACCATTTTGCAATCCAACCAGCAGTAGAGAAGTGTTCCTCTTTCCCCACATCCTCGCCAACACCTGCTGTGTCCTGAGTTTTTAACTTTAGCCATTCTGACTGGTGTGAGGTGAAATCTCAAGGTTGTTTTGATTTGCATTTTCCTAATGACTAATGATATATATTAGATATTAACATTCTATCAGATTTAGGGTTGGTGAAGATCCTTTCCCAATCTGTTGGTTGACATTTTGTCCTTTTGACAGTATCCTTTGCCTTACAGAAACTGTAATTTTATGAGGTCTCATTTGTCAATTCTTGATCTTAGAGCATAAGATATTGGTGTTCTGTTCAGGAACTTTTCCCCTGTGCCCATGTCCTCGAGGGTCTTCCCCAGTTTCTTTTCTATTAGTTTCAGTGTGTCAAGTTTTATGTGGAAGTCCTTGATCCACTTGGAGTTGATCTTAGTACAAGGAGATAAGAATGGATCAATTTGCATTCTTCTGCATGCTGACCTACAATTGAACCAGCACCATTTGTTGAAAAGGCTATCTTTTTTCCACTGGATGCTTTCAGCTCCTTTGTTGAAGATCAAGTGACCATAGGTGTGTGGGTTCATTTCTGGGTCTTCAATCCTATTCCATTGATATACTTGCCTGACATTGTACCAATACCATGCAGTTTTTTCTCACTATTGCTCTCTAGTAATGTTTGAGGTCTAGGATACTGATTCCTCCAGAAGTTCTTTTACTGTTGAGAATAGTTTTAGTTATCCTGTTTTTTTTTTGTTATTCGAGATGAATTTGAGAATTGCTTGGCTGTCTGCTTTTGGGTTTGTTGAAAGAAGTTGACTTTATTGCTTTTTCTAGGGTGTGTTTTCCTGCCTTGTGGTGGTACTTTCTACCCACTATCCTTTGTAGAGCTGGGTTTGTGGAAAGTTATTGTGTAAATTTGCTTTTGTCATGGAATGTCGTGTTTTCTTTGTCTATGGTAATTCAGAGTTTTGCTGTGTATAGTAGTCTGGATTGACATGTTCTCTTAGGGCCTGTATGTCATCTGTCCAGGATCTTCTAGCTTTCATAGTTTCAGGTGAGATGTCTGGTGTAATTCAGATAGGTCTGTCTTTATATGTTACTTGACCATTTTCCCTTACTGCTTTTAATATTCTTTCTTTGTTTAGTGCATTTGGTGTTCTGATTATTATGTGACAGGAGGAATTTCTGTTAGGGTCCAATCTGTTTGGAGTTCTGTAGGCTTCTTGTATGTTCATGGGCATCTCTTTAGGTTAGGGAAGTTTTCTTCTATAATTTTTTGAAGATATTTTCTGGCCTTTTAAGATGTAAATTCTCATTCTCTTCTATAACTTAGGTTTTGTCTTCTCATTTAGTCCTGGATTTCCTGGATGTTTTGAGTTACAAGCTTTTTGCATTTTGCATTTTCTTTTACAATTGAGTCAAAGTTTTCTATGGAATCTTTAGCATCTGAAATTCTTTTTTCTATCTCTTGTATTCTATTGTCGATGCTTTCATCTATGACTCCTGAATTCTGTCCAAGGTTTTCTATTTCCAGACATGCCTCACTTTTTGATTTCTTTATTGTTTCTACTTCTATTTTTAGATCCTGGATAGTTTTGTTCAGTTCCTTCACTTGTTTGTTTGTATTTTCCTGTAATTCTTTAAGAGATTTTTGCCTTTCCTCTTTAAGGGCTTCTATCTGTTGACCCTTGTCCTCCTGTGTTCCTTTAAGGGCTTCTGCCTGTTGACCCATGCTCTCCAATATTTCTTTAAGGGAGTTATTTATTTCCTTCTTGATGTCCTCTATCAGCATCATGATATGTGATTTTAATTCCAGATCTTGCTTTTCCGATGTGATGGGGTATCCAGGATTTGCTGTTGTTGGAAAACTGGGTTCTGATAATACCATGTTGCCTTGGATTATGTTGGTAATGATCTTGCCTTTGCCTTTGGGCAACTAGTTATCTCTGGTGTCAGCTGGTCTTGCTGTCTCTGACTGTGGCTTTTCTGTCCTACAAGCCTGTGTATCTGTACTCCTGGGATTCCCATTCTTTCACATGCCCTGCATATGCCTGGTTCTCCAGGAAGTATAAGGAGATGGAGTCTTTCCTGTGGCAGAACTGGCAAGGTTCAAATGCCCTGACTGCTGCTGGTTCTCTAGAAAGTATCAGCAGATGGGGCCTTCCTGGTGGCAGAACTGGCAGGGGTCTACCACAGCAGAAGAAATGGGGTGGGTGGTGGTGGAGGCCAGTTTTTAACTTTTAATAAATTTATATTTCATATTTTTAAACATATTCACCTCCCTCCCTGCAACTCCTCCTATTACAACCCACTAGTTACCCATCCCTACTAGCTCAAGTTTGACTTTTCTTCTTTTCTCCCCATATCCAGTTTATGATGTTCTGCTATTCTTGGGAGTGACTTTCCCAAGTGAAACACACTTTCCATGGTGTGTCATCAAACTATTGTGATCTGCACCATTAAAAAAAATCAACTCTCCTCCCAGCAGCTATCAAATGTCAAATTATACTCAGTTAGTAATGGAATTCCATGCCCACCTTAAAAATTCTATGATAGGATGTTGTCTGGCATGAGCTTGCGCACATCTTATGTATGCTGTTACCTTTTCTGCAAATTTATACATACATCTGTCTTGCCTGAAAATCATTGTTTCCTTAATGCTACTTCACCACCTAAGACTTTTAGACTGTTGCTACACATTCTCCCAAAAAGACACTTGAGCCTTTGATGAAGGGGTGTGATATGAGTGTCTCATTTAATGCTTAACACTTCAGAGTCCTATTTTCTGCATATTGACCATTCTGGATTCTCTGTATTAACTTACCCAGAAAAATATACCTTACTTGGTGAGAGATAAGAGTATTGTAAATTTATTATATGTTTTTATTAGTTTTTGAGGATTTTGTACACTGTGCTTTAGTCCTATCCAGATCTATTCCCTTTTCCGTACTTCCAATTTTGTTTTGTCCTTTTATTAAAAATGTCAAGGTCAGTTTATGCTGCCCAAATATTCTTGGATCTGTAGCCTTGCAGGGATTAATTATATATCTTATCAATTAATAATGAGCCCAGAAATTTGTCTGATATTCTTTAAAAAATATTGATATTTTTCCAAGTAAAGCTTAGAATTATTTGTTTCAAAACAAACTTTATTTAATAGTTTTTGGCAATCACTTTAGCAACATTAACAGTAAACAATCTTCAAATTACTGTAGAATTTATAACCAACATGGCATATATCCTCATTTATATGAGTCAGTTTTAGATTCTCTCAGAATTTATTAATGTTCTTCATGTATGTTGATTTAATTATCTTGATTAAATCATTTTGCTTGCTGTTGTCACTCACCAGGAAACAGTGTGGCATTGGCTTACCTTTATTACTGAATGTCGAAACAGGTATCTTTCAATAAAGATTGCTCATTGTCAGAAGTGCCCCTACTTGCTTTAGGAGGAAATTGCATTTCAATATACTGATAATCAAGGATAATGTCCAATTTGACAGAATCTAAAATCACCTAGGAGATGAACGTCTAGGCATACTTTTCAAAAACAATCTAAATAAACATTACATCATGAGACTGTCTATAAGGAATTATCTTGATTAGAATTATTCATACAAGCAGACTCATTTTAACTGTTAGTATGACCATTCTATAAGCAGGGATGCAAGACGATAAAATGGAGAAAATGAGCTAAGTACAAGTGTTCATTGCTCTTAGCTTCTTGTTTGCAGATGTGATATGGCCTGGTATTTCAAGTTCCTGCTGCCTTGACTTACATTCGTTCTTTCTTTTTTTAAATGATTTTTTAATTCGATATATTTTTTATTTACATTTCAAATGATTTCCCCTTTTCTAAGCCCCCACTCCCTGAAAGTCCCATCAGTCCCCTTCCCTCCCCCTGTTCTCCCATCCAACTCTTCCCACTTCCCTGTTCTGGTTTTGCCCTATACTGCTTCACCGAGTCCTTCCAGAACAAGGGGCCACTCCTCCATTCTTCTTGTACCTCATTTGATGTGTAGATTATGTTTTGGGTATTCCAGTTTTCTAGGTTAACACACAATTATTAATGAGTGCATACCATGATTCATCTTTTGAGTCTGGGTTACCTCACTTAGTATGATGTTCTCCAGCTCCATCCATTTGCCTAAGAATTTCATGAATTCATTGTTTCTAATGGCTGAATAGTATTCCATTGTGTAGATATAACACATTTTTGCATCCACTCTTCTGTTGAGGGATATCTGGGTTCTTTCCAGCTTCTGGCAATTATAAATAGGGCTGCTATGAACATAGTAGAAAATGTATCCTTATTACATGCTGGGTAATCTTCTGGGTATATGCCCAGGAGTGGTATAGCAGGATCTTCTGGAAGTGAGGTGCCCAGTTTTTGGAGGAACCGCCAAACTGATTTCCAGAGTGGTTGTACCAATTTGCAACCCCACCAGCAGTGGAGGAGTGTTTCTCTATCTCCACATCCTCCCCAACATCTGCTGTCTCCTGAATTTTTAATTTTAGCAATTCTGACTGGTATAAGGTGAAATCTTAGGGTTGTTTTGATTTGCATTTCCCTAATGACTAATGAAGCTGAGCATTTTTTAAGATGCTTCTCTGCCATCCGAAGTTCTTCAGGTGAAAATTCTTTGTTTAACTCTGTACTCCATTTTTTAAAAGGGTTATTTGGTTTTCTGGAGTCTAACTTCTCGAGTTTTTATATATATTGGATATTAGCCCTCTATCTGATGTAGGGTTGGTGAAGATCTTTTCCCAATTTGTTGGTTGCCGATTTGCTCTTTAAATGGTGTCCTTTGCCTACAGAAACTTTGTAATTTTATGAGATCCAATTTGTCAATTCTTGATCTATTGGTGTTCTCTTCAGGAAGTTTCCCCCTGTGCCGATATCCTCAAGGGTCTTCCCCAGTTTCTTTTCTATTAGCTTCAGAGTGTCTGGCTTTATGTGGAGGTCCTTGATCGATTTGGAGTTGAGCTTAATACAAGGTGACAAGGATGGATCAATTCGCATTCTTCTGCATTCTGACCTCCAGTTGAACCAGCACCATTTGTTGAAAAGGCTATCTTTTCCATTGGATGTTTTCAGCTCCTTTGTCGAGGATCAAGTGGCCATAGGAGTGTGGGTTCATTTCTAGATCTTCAATCCTGTTCCATTGATCCACCTGCCTGTCACTATACCAATACCATGCAGTTTTTAACACTATTGCTCTGTAGTATTGCTTGAGGTCAGAGATTCTGATAACCCCAGAATTTCTTTTACTGTTGAGAATAGGTTTAGCTATCTTGGGTTTTTTCTTATTCCAGATGAATTTGAGGATTGCTCTTTCTAACTCTGTGAAGAATTGAGTTGGGATTTTGATGGGTATTGCATTGAATCTGTATATTGCTTTTGGCAAATGGCCGTTTTAACAATATTAATCCTGCCGATCCATGAGCATGGGAGGTTTTTCAATTTTTTTTGAGGTCTTCTTCCATTTCCTTCTTCAGAGTCTTGAAGTTCTTGTCATACAGATCTTTCACATGTTTGGTAAGAGTCAACCCAAGGTACCATATACTGTTTGTGGCTATTGTGAAGGGGGTCATTTCCCTAATTTCTTTCTCAGCCTGCTTATCCTTTGAGTATAGGAAGGCCACTGATTTGCTTGAGTTGATTTTATAACCTGCCACTTTGCTGAAGTTGTTTATCAGCTGTAGGAGTTCTCTAGTGGAGTTTTTTTTTTTTTTTGAGTCACTTAGGTAGACTATCATATCATCTGCAAATAATGATAGTTTGACTTCTTCCTTTCCAATTTGTATCCCTTTGACCTCCTTATGTTGTCTAATTGCCCGAGCTAGTACCTCAAGTACAATTTTGAAAAGATCAGGATAATACTGCTTCACTGAGTCTTTCCAGAACAAGGGGCCACTCTTCCTTTCTTCTTGTACCTCATTTGATGTGTAGATTATGTTTTGGGTATTCCAGTTTTCTAGGTTAATATCCACTTATTAGTGAGTGCATACCATGATTCACTTTTTGAGTCTGGGTTACCTCACTTAGTATGATGTTCTCTAGCTCCATCCATTTGTCTAAGAATTTCATGAATTCATTGTTTCTAATCGCTGAATAGTACTCCATTATGTAGATATACCACATTTTTTGCATCCACTCTTCTGTTGAGGGATACCTGGGTTCTTCCCAGCATCTGGCAATTATAAATAGGGCTGCTATGAACATAGTAGAGCATGTATCATTATTACATGCTGGGGAATCCTCTGGGTATATGCCCAGGAGTGGTATAGCAGGATCTTCTGAAAGTGAGGTGCCCAGTTTTCGGAGGAACCGCCAGACTGATTTCCAGAGTGGTTGTACCAATTTGCAACCCCACCAGCAGTGGAGGAGTGTTCCTCTTTCTCCACACCCTCTCCAACACCTGCTGTCTCCTGAATTTTTAATCTTAGCCATTCTGACTGGTGTAAGATGAAATCTCAGGGTTGTTTTGATTTGCATTTCCCTAATGACTAATGAATTTGAGCATTTTTCAAGATGCTTCTCCACCATCCGAAGTTCTTCAGGTGAGAATTCTTTGTTTAACTCTGTACCCCATTTTTTAATACGGTTGTTTGGTTTTCTGGAGTCTAACTTCTTGAGTTCTTTATATATATTGGATATTAGCCCTATATCTGTATTCAGCAAAACTAGAACGTGGAAGTGGGAAGGGGTGGATGGGAGGACAGGGGGAGAGAAGGGGCCTTACGGGACTTGTGGGGAGTGGGGGGCTAGAGAAGGGGAAATCATTTGAAATGTAAATGAAAAATATATCGAATTAAAAAAATTATAAAAGTACACTCAAAATAAAAAAAAGAAAGGAGAAAAGAATAATGGGAATTTGATTGTTGACAGAACTGGGATACTAATGAAGCAATAGTAAATTAGGATAAAAGTATGTTGTTTTCTATGGCTTTGTCAAGAAAGAATAAAAGATAATTTTGCACAAAAAAAAAAAGAAAAGATAAGGAGAAAGTGGGCAGCCCTATCTAGTCCCTGATTTTAGTGGGATTGCTTCAAGTTTCTCTCCATTTAGTTTGATGCTGGCTACCGGTTTGCTGCTTTTACTATGTTTAGGTATGGGCCTTGAATTCCTGTTCTTTCCAAGACTTTAAGCATGAAAGGATGCTGAATTTTGTCAAATGCTTTTTCAGCATCCAATGAAATGACCATGTGTTTTTTTTTCTTTGAGTTTGTTTATGTAGTGGATTGCATTGATGGATTTCCATATATTGAACCAACCCTGCATCCCTGGGATATAGCCTACTTGATCATGGTGGATGATCGTTTTGATGTGTTCTTGGATTCGGTTGGCAAGAATTTTATTGAGTATTTTTGCATCAATGTTCATAAGGGAAATTGGTCTGAAGTTCTCTTTCTTTGTTGGATCTTTTTGTGGTTTTGGTATCAGCGTAATTGTGGCTTCATAGAAGGAATTGGGTAGTGTTCCTTCTGTTTCTATTTTATGGAATAGTTTGAAGAGTATTGGTGTTAGGTCTTCTTTGAAGGTCTGATAGAATTCTGCACTGAAACCATCTGGTCCTGTGCGTTTTTGGTTGGAAGACTTTCTATGACACCTTCTATTTCTTTAGAGGTTATGGGACTGTTTAGATGATCTATTTGGTCCTGATTTAATTTTGGTATTTGGTATCTGTCTAGGAAATTGTCCATTTCCTCCAGATTCTCCAGTTGTGTTGAGTATAGGCTTTTGTAGTAGGATCTGATGATTTTTCGGATTTCCTCAGTTTCTGTTGTAATATCTCCCTTTTCATTTCTAAGTTTGTTAATTTGGATACTTTCTCTGTGCCCTTTGGTCAGTCTGGCTAAGGGTTTATCTATCTTGTTAATTTTCTCAAAGAACCAGCTCCTGGATTCGTTCATTCTTTGTATGGTTCTCTTTGTTTCCACTTGTTTGATTTCAGCCCTGAGCTTGATGATTTCCTGTCTTCTACTCCTCCTGGGTGAAATAGCTTCTTTTTGTTCCAGGGCTTTCAGGTGTGTCGTTAAGCTGCTAGTGTATGCTCTCTCCATTTTCTTTTTGGAGGCAATCAGGGCTATGAATTTTCCTTTTACCACTGCTTTCATTGTGTCCCAATGATTTGGGTATGTTGTGCCTTCATTTCCATTAAATTTTAAAAAGTCTCTGATTTCCTTCTTTATTTCTTCTTTGGCCAAGGTGTCATTGGGTAGAGTATTGTTCAGCCTCAATGTGCATGTGGGCTTTCTGTTGTTTTTGTTTCTATTGAAAACCACCCTTATACCATAGTGATCTGATAGGAGGGATGGGATTAGTTCGATCTTCTTATATTTGTTGAGGTCTTTCTTGTGGCCAATTATATGGTCTATTTTGGAGAAGGTACCATGAGGTGCTGAGAAAAAGGTATATTCTTTTGCTTTAGGGTGAAATGTTCTATAAATATCAGTCAAATCCAATTGATCAAAAGCTTCAATTAGTTTTACTGTGTCCCTGCTTAGTTTTTGTTTCCTGATCGGTCCATTGAGGAGAGTGGAGTGTTGAAGTCCGCCATAATTACTGTGTTAGGTGAAATGCGTGCTTTGAGCTTTAGTAAAGTTTCTTTTACGAATGAGGGTGCCCTTGCATTTGGCACATAGTTGTTCAGAACTGGAACTTCTTCTTGGTGGATTTTTCCTTTGACCAGCAAAATGTGTCCCTCAGTGTCTCTTTTGATGACTTTAGGTTGAAAGCCAATTTTATCTGATATTAAAATGGCTACTCCAGCTCATTTCCCGAGACCATTGGCTTGTAAAATTGTCTTCCACCCTTTTACTCTAAGGTAGTTTTTGTCTTTGACATTTATGTGAGTTTCCTGTATGCAGCAAAATGTAGGGTCCTGTTTCCTTATCCAGTCTGTTAATCTATGTCTTTTTATTGGGGAATTGAGCCCATTGATGTTAAGAGATATTAAGGAATAGTGATTATTACTTCCTGTCATTTTTGATATTATTTTTATATTTGAGTGGTTATCTTCTTTTGGGTTTGATGAAGGAAGGTAACTATCTTGCTTTTTCCAGGGTGTAGTTTCCCTCCTTGTATTTGAGTTTTCCTCCTATTATTCTTTGCAGAACTGGGTTTGTGGAAAAATATTGTATAAATTTGGTTTGGTCATGGAATGTCTTGGTTTCTCCATCTATTGTGATTGAGAGTTTTGCTGGGTATAGTAGCCTGGGCTGGCATTTGTGTTCTCTTAGAGTCTGCATGAGATCTGCCCAGGATCTTCTAGCTTTCATGGTCTCTTGTGAGAAGTCTGGTGTGATTCTGATAGGTCTTCCTTTATATGTTACTTGGCCTTTTTCTCTTACTGCCTTTAATATTCTTTCTTTGTTTAGTGCATTTGGGGTTTTAATTATTATGTGACGGGAGGTATTTCTGTTCTGGTCCAGTCTGTTTGGGGTTCTGTAGGCTTCTTGTATATTCATAGGCATCTCTCTCTTTAAGTTAGGAAAGTTTTCTTCCATAATTTTGTTGAAGATATTTGCTGCCCCTTTCAGTTGTAAATCTTCACTCTCATCTATACCTATAATCCTTAGGTTTGGTCTTCTCATTGTATCCTGGATGTCCTGGATGTTCTGGAATACAAGCTTTTTGCGTTTTGCATTTTCTTTGACTGTTGAGTCAATGGTTTCTATGGTATCTTCGGCATCTGAGATTCTTCCATCTCTTGTATTCTGTTGTTTATATTTGCATCTATGGCCCCTGATTTCTTCTCAAGGTTTTCTATCTCCAAAGTTGTCTCCCTTTGTGATTTCTTAGTTGTTTCTACTTCTGTTTTTAGATCCAGGATGGTTTTGCTCAGTTCCATCATTTGTTTGTTTGTGTTTTCCTGTAATTCTTTAAGAGATTTTTGTGTTTCCTCTTTCATGACTTCTGCCTGTTGACTCAAGTTCTCCTGCATTTCTTTAAGTTTTTTTTTGTTTGTTTGTTTGCTTTGGGATTTTTTTTTTTTTTTTTTTTGCGTTTCTTCTTTATTGGCTTCTATCTCTTGAGCCTTATTCTCCTGCATTTCTTTAAGTGATTTTTGTGTTTCCATTATATGGGTTTCTAGCTTATTCATGTCCCCCTGTATTTCTTTAAGAGATTCATTTATGTCCTTTTTGTGTTCTTCTAGCAGCATCATGACCAGTGATTTTTAAATCCAAATCTTGTTTCTCTGGTGTGTTGGCATAACCAGGACTTGCTGATGCTGGAGAGTTTGGTTCAGATGCTGCCATATTGCCTAGATTTCTGATAGTAGTGTTCCTGCATTTGCCCTTTGCCATCTTGTTCTCTGGAGTTAGTTGGTCTTGTCTCTGGCTGGTGTTTGGGCCTCCTGAGGGGCTCTGGGGCTATTTCTGCAACACTATATGGCTGGGTTTCCCCTGTAGCAGATTGCTGATATGCTGTCCTCCTCTTAGGTACCCTTGCAGGCCTAGTGTGCTTTGCCCCAGATTGTGTCTGTGAACCAGATGGTGCCTGCTTGCCCCTTCAGGGAGTGCTAAAGGGTGTATTCTGCAGGGACCTTTTCTGTGTGCTGATCACTCTGCTGGGCAGCTGATCTCCCACCCGGGTTGGTGCACACAAGGCTAGCCTAGCTGCTCAGGCCCTGAGTCTAGGCAAAAGCCTGGGAGGCCAATGTCCAAGCAAAGTTCCCCTCAGCTGTGAGTGTTAATTAGGTCTGTCAGGTGGCCAGGATGGTGGGTGTGCACACACTCCCTGAAAGTGCCAGGAGCATCTGCTGGGCTAACAACCTCCTGGGCGGGTTGACACACAGATGACCCACCGGGCAGCCCAGTTCTTGGGGTCAGTCCAGAGCCTGTTGGGGCCTAGACCCCCGCTATGTTAGCCTCAGGCTATGCCTGTTAGCTGGCTTTGCCTGCTAGAACTCTCTGGTGTCCTGTAGGCAAAATGGGCGCACCGGCCTGGGCAAAAAACCTCCTGGCCGGGTTGGCACCCCGATGCTCCCCCCCCCCAACAGCCCAGGGCCTGGGTGCTGGCCAACGCCTGTCGGGCTTAGACCCCCGCGATGTTGGCCTCGGGTTATGTTTGTGTACCTCAGTCTGTCTGATCTCTCTGGAGTCCGAGATCCAAGATGGAAGCGAGTCTCTCGTGACTGGCGGGAGTCAGATTTCTGAAGTGGCTTCTGGGAGTTGAAAGGCACTGTAAATCCACTGCTGGTTGCAGCCCGGCTGGCCAGCGAAGGTCAGTGGTCGTGGGTGCAGGGCCTACCTGGACCCTGTGTCACCTTGGTTCCACTGCTGATGGCCCTTCAGCTGGACCAGCCACTGCTGCGCTGCTGCTGCTGCTGCCGCCCTTCCCCCTTGACTTGCTTTCAAGATAAATTTGTGAGCTGAAGTTAATCTTTTCTCCTTTAAGTTGAATTTATTTGGCATTTTATTACAGCAACAGGAAAATTATCTAAGACAAATGTCTTTATGTATAAAAATAAGATAATGGATGAGTCAATGGTCCAGTGAAAATTCTATCATTCACATACTAATGCTTTTTTTTTACAGGAAATACTCTTAATATTTTTCATAACTTGTGTCCTATACATGCAGTGTTTAATAGAAGGTCTGAAGACCTTACAAGTGGACATTATTCATATTTTCATTTCCTTTATGGCTTTAGATTTGTTTTATTTTGCTCTTTTTGAGACCATTTTAATGGAAACAGGTGCATTCAGTATGAGATAAGTAATATTACAATAACAGTTCCCCTCCAACTTTCAGAGGCTTTATCAGATAGGTTTGTTTTCTGTTTTGACTAATTATCCAATGCTTGCTTTCAGTGAGACTCTGCCTATTGTTGGATTATGGCTATTACACATCAGGATTCCATGCTCATGCTATGACTGTAGCAGAAAAAAGATACATATGAAATCATACATTGACTTGGACTATTTCACACCAAAGGAACAGACTTGAGTCAATAAGTTCTCATTGTCCAAGTAAGTCATTGATCTTATCTGATATCAAAGTAGGAAGAGAAGTATAAACCTGTTCATATTCCCTGAAGAGCAGCAGGCCATGCACAACTATGATTAGCATGCATTTTTCATTCTGAAAACTCATTTATGTGAATACAAGAAAAATGGTACCTATTTGGTGTCTTAATCGCTCTAATACACAAAATGCATCACTTAGCAGATGGGCAGAGTGTTAGAGACTGCAAAGGTGTTCATCTTTGTAGAAAAGCTGTATATTTTTAAGTCAAAGGCTAAACAAGACAGTAGAAGTGTCCTTGATTCTTAATGTCTTTAATGGAGTCTTAGAGACTATGTGGTAACAAAAACAAATCCTACTTACAAGATAGTCCCTTGTTACATTAAGAGAACAGGCATCATGGAAACATAGAAGCAACATTTTAATTTTTGTAGCATGCTTCTGCAGCTGTAACCATGGAATGATTACATAGAAAATGTATTAAAATCTATTTTCTTGCCCGAATACTTTATTATGTATATTGACTCTATTTTCTTTCAAAGAAAAGCCTTGGAGCATGAGTATAATCGCTTGAGTGCCGTGAATCCTCTTTTACTGATTTCCAGGCAGCCACTGTTTCCTTTTACCAACAGAGGTTTTATATGTTGTTGCTTTAATATGCCATTTTGAACAATCCTGAACTGTGAGGCTGCCAACTCTGGCATCAGTTAACTTCTGATTAGAGAGTAGTGGGTAGTAAGTGGGGGTGGGCAATACACATCTTATTCTGATCCAAATAAATGAATGCTCTGTACCTCTAATGTCAAAAGACATTGACAGTTTTGCTAGCCTGTTTCCCACGTCTGCTTGGCACATAGACTGCCAGGATCAATGGTCCAATTTTAGTTCCACTTTCTTCTTCCGTCATTTCTTGTATTCAGCACTTCGGAAGTGAGTTAATAATGTAAAATCTGGCTGAATTAAATTCATTTAACTGTGCTGCCAATTCTCTTCCCTTCATGCATTTTTAAAGAGATCTCAAACCGGTGATGGATTTCTAATGCTCTAGGAAAAGAAAGCAAGGATGAGACAGTAAACCTGAATGGGGTGAATTGTTTATTATAATTATTCCATTGAATTATCTCACTGTGTGCAAAGAAGGAGGAGGAACCATCAGCCTACATAGGCTTTGCAAGTGATAATATGAACAGTATTAAAAAAAATAGTAGAAAACTGCCTCTTCAATCAGTCAAAAAAATCGACACTGTGCTATTTCACAGAGAAAGCTGTGAACGGTAAAATATGAGGTAGGACGGGGGTCTGTTTCTATAGCAACCCAGTATATTCAAGCTAGGATGACAATTTTTTTTTTTAAAAAAATATTAAACTTAGTTAGAAACAAATTAGCACCATGCCTCAGACTGCTTGTTTGACACCAACTATATGAATTGCCTGTTAAGTGGTCTAACTTGAAACCTGTTCATTATTCCTAGGCTGCCTTTGGTTGTCCCCCAAACTCTTGGCTTCTTAAAGTGACTGGTACTGCTAGAATATACATTTAATGTTCAGAAGGATCACAAAGAACAAAATTTCTATCTAATATATAGATATATATAGATATCAGAGAACAGAGCCCTCTTTGCATAGTCTCTTTTAATTTGAGTCTATTAGCATTTAACTGCCAAAGTCACCTGCTTTCAGAACAAGATGTTAGAAAAAGTCCTTCCTCCTCCTCCTGCTCCTTTTTCTAAATTTCTTCTAGTCTGAAGATAAACCCCTATGGGAAACAAATGTCACCTGGCATTTATGTTGTGTTTTATTGCCTTTCTTCCTTCCTTCATTATCCGCTCCCACCAGGCTGTCTTATTTATCTTAACTATAGAGTGCATCTAATGGTGTAATTGTTTAATGACTCAATCAGCTCCCAAACTTACAGTCTTGTGACAAAACAAAATACAAAAATTAAAATGTTGTTTCTATGTTTCCATGATTCCTGTTCTCTTAATGTAACAAGGGACTATCTTGTAAGTAGGATTTTTTTATTACCATGTAGTCTCTAAGACTCCATCTGCTCAGCATGACCGGCAGTTCCAATGGCTCGAAAACCTTTCTCCTACTGATTTCATGTTTCTCAGGATCACCCTGAAAATCTAGCCCTTAGCACCGATGAACAGTTGGGTAGCTCATTTTGTCTATCAGTCTATCATCTGGCCCAAACCACATCCTGTGAACCTGTTAAGAGTGCAGGTGCTCCTATTGAAACATGAAACACCTTCCTTTCCTGTTAATAATACAGCACACCCTGTCCTCTCATCTCTAGATACCCCAGCTGACACAAAAACAAAAACCCAAACCCACTGTATCTGCTGTGCTTTATTTTCACACAAAACTCAATCACCTCTGCAAAGAACATTTGTATGGCAGCCAGTGACAGGGGTAAGATAATGAAATTAGAGACACAAGACTTGAGAAAGTTTTGATGGTATTCTGATTTCTCCTTTGAGTGTGTGTGTATGTGTGTGTGTGTGTGTGTGTGTGTGTGCATGTTGCTGCTGCTGCTGCTATTGCCCACCATCCATTTCCTATCCCCTTCCTGATTATTAAGATTCTAGATGTCTCTTATATATGTTCTGTCTAAATTTTTGATGACTAAAGCAACTACTTTTCCTTGAACAAAGAGCCAAGCCCTAATGAAGTAACTGGAGTTTTCATATCATACCACTACAAAGATGTATAAAATAAAAAGTTCTCACTACAATGGTTTCTCATGATGAGAAATTTGAAACTTTGACAAGGCTACAATCACATTTTCATCCACATCCAAATTGTTAGTTGAACTGATCAAGTCCCATGCTTCTCAAGCCAAGCACCCTGCTAATCCTCTAGTAACCTGTACACACATTGCTCCTTGTTCTGATCTGTTCTTCTCTCTTGACCCCTTTCACTGCTGCCTCCGTCTTTACACTCAGCCTCTCCTGTGTGTCTGATGCCTGCTTAACAGCAACTGTATGAGCTACTGGTTGTCACCGCCATTATCCATCCAGCAGAATAAGGGAGATGACACGGGAGACTCTTCTCGATGCAGGTTATTCAGGAAACCTTACATCAGGAAGCCCCCGATCTTAGCCCATGCTGCCATGGTACCGAGTATCAGGTGTAGGCCTGTGGGATTAAAAAACACAGACATGGGCCATTCTGCAATGAGAATGCCAAAGCTTTACTGAGAGACCAGCAATATATACACTAGAGGCCAGGGAAGGGAACAGGAAAATTCAATTGCAGTCATAAGTCAGGCACCTGGGAAGTCCATGCCACACCGGGCAGGAAGGAAGGAATCAAGCTAAGCCACAGGATGTTTTGCTCTCAAGAAACCTGTGCAAACAGCTCAGCTGGGGGCGTTGAGCCAAGCTCTCTGGTTCCCAACAACTGGTAAAGTGGTATAACTTGAAAACTCTTCCTATTTTCTAGGGCATCTTGAAAACATATTAGATTCTTGAATTGAGTGGAGTAATTGGAGTGCACAACATTTGATGTTCAACTCCAGATGAAGAGACAGAGTTCATATAATCCATGTTCCATTGTTGAGAAGATATATATATTCATTCTTGGGATCTTGTTTCAGTCTCAGCAAGTCTATCACACACACACACACACACATACACGCAGATGCACACACAAGCAACACACATGTGTGCTACCAAATGCAACTGCCACAGAATTTCTTCCCATCACCTCACTCAAACTTTAAGGACTCACCCCATTGCCTTACTATCTTGTTAGGCCATTTCTCTATATTCTGTGCTTTGACCATCCAAACACAACATTCCCAAACACAACAAAACAAACTATTCCAAAAATAGATGGGTCCTAAAATACCACTCTATCTTTCTAAGACCTATTAAATCTGAGTTCAGGGAGAATAGGAAGATTTATCTCTGTGGGGTTTTTTTGTTTTTTGTTTTTTTTTTTTGTCTGTTATATATAGGTAGCAATAGCTTGGATAGCTGAAGGCAAAAGGCCCACTTCCAAGGTGTATTCTTTACTCAGACCCTGGTCTCACAGCAACTCTTGATTTTTGCTCCTCTTCAAACTCTGTTTCATCCATTATTGCTGTTTTCAGGAGGTACATTTGTGCTTCCTCACCAGATTGTTATGTTCAGAACAGATACATTTGTTCTTACTTGTTCTTGAGCTATTGTTGAGTGACCCAAAGATCTGGAAGCTGTGGAGACAGGACTTTTGTATAATGAAAGGTCACACAATCCTTGCTACTCTGTTATTGTAACTCAAAAGTAATCATGGACAATACAACAAGAAATTAGCATTCATTCATGTGTTCTAATACAAACATTAGTTGCCAAAACAAGTGGCTGGTTTATAGGCTGTCATTTGTACCCTTCTGATACAGATAGTGCAAGGCACTGTAGGATCTCACCTGCTTTTTGGAACTTCATATGTGATGGGCTATAGAGGAAATTGAGCTTATTATAGAGGAAAATAGAGAGACTATGTGAATACTGTGTCCCAGAAACCAGAGAAAAAGGAATGTGTCTGTGTGTCTCTTTTTGAGAACTAATACTTCTATTAGATGCAGTAATTCTGGTTATACTTCTCACATATACGAGAGGGCTGATTAACAAGAGCAGAAGCCAACATAGAGGAAATGTTGAAAGGAAGGAAACGGGAAGCACAGAGAACACCACCCATTTGTGTCTGTGCCATATGAGACATGGCAAATTATTTCTTCCTCCTTTTCTCAATAGGTAGAGTCTAATTGCTGTGTCCTTGAATCAGGGTAAGTTTTACTGAACTATTTTACCAATAGAATATGCTTTAAGTGATGCTTGAGACTAAGCTATAAAAAACCTTATATTTCTTGTTTCAGTCTGCTGTGAGACTGGCTTGGAAAAAACTCTGCTCTAACAAAACTATTTACCCTTGGCCCTAACAGATTGATAAGGATGCCCAGACATGCCTCCAGGAGAGACTGTAATGGATGGAATTTGTGGAGAAACAGTGGTCAAGGACTACTGTAATACAAGGATATGAGTTTTAAAAGCCACCTTGGAAGTGAATCCAATGAATCTGCTACCTCAACTGTCTCAGTGGATATTGCCTGGATCAGATGGAGAGCAGCAATGGTACAAACAGCATCCCAAACAAATGACTCTGCTGAACCTTTCCAGAATGCCAGACCTGCAGAATTTTAGCTAAATAATTGTGTTTCTTGGCTCAGCTCCATTCCCTTGAAATAGCTAAGACATTTAGGTTTCACCCAGAAACCCTGGGGTGTAGCTCACTAACATATGTGTTTGTCTATAAGCCCTCAAGTTATCTCTAAGACATACACCTGTGTGAGTATAGCTGTTTCAAATTGACAGCCATGAAACTGAAGCAAGAGTCAGAAGTTACATGCAGTCACATCTGAGATGCTTGAGCTGGGGCAGTGGAAGCTGAGATTCCATGTTCACAGAGAGGACTTTCAGAAGCAAAAATGTAGGAGCAGAGGGTTGCATCTGCTCCATTCTAGAAGCACCAGTGAATCAACTACACAGGCCTATGGTTTTTTTCCTGTTTTCACAGTCATACAGAACAGTCCAAACTTCTGAGTGGGGCCTCTAGCTTGGCATCATAGAGACCTGTTTTTGTTGTTGTTATTGTTTGTCTTATTGGTTTTATGTTTATGTTTTCACAGTCCAGTCATTGCCCTCTCCAGGTCTTCCCTCCCACAGTTCCTTATACCATTTCTCCTTCCCGCTGTCTCCAAAAAGATTTCCCCCCTCCCACCACCCTTCTGCCAGGTCTTCTCACTCCTTGGGACCTCAAGTTTCTGGAGGGTTAGGCACATCTTCTCTCACTGAGGCCAAATCAGGCAATCCTCTGCTGTATATATGTCGGGGGACCTCAAACCAGCCTGTGTATGCTGTTTTGTTGGTGGCTCAGTGTCTGAGAGATTTCAAGGGTATGGGTTAGTTGAGACTGTTGGTCTTCCTATGGGGTTCCCCTTCTCAACTTCTTCTACCTTTTCCCTAATTCAACCACAGAGTTCCCTGATTGAAGTCCATTAGTTAGATGTAAGTATCTGCATCTGTCTCAGTTAGCTGCTTATTGGGCATCTCTGAGGATCTAGCTCCTGTTTTTAAGCATGCCACAGCATCAGGCCTTGGAGCCTCCCTTGAGATGGATCCCAAGTTGGGTTAGCCACTTGACCTCCTTTCCCTCAGTCTCTTGTCCATTTCTGTCTGTAGAGTTCTTTCAAACAGGAACAATTCTGCAGCAGAGTTTTTGACTGTGGGATGGCAACCCCATCTCTCCACTTGATGCCCTTTCTTTCTACTGGAGGTGAACTCTACAAGTTCCCTCTTCCCACTGTTGGGTATTTCGTCTAAGGTCCCTTACTTTGAGTCCTGAGAGACTCTTACCTCCTAGGAGACCTATGTCTTGTAACTTAAAATAATGTTGTGACTCCAATTAGCACATGAGGAATAAGCATTGGAATGCATTCTGTTCTTAAGATGATCCAAGCAATGTGAAGAACACTTTAGGTATTTTATAAGCAGTCATCTGTCATATTCATGGGGAATGTTATCAGGAGCCCTATATATGCCTAAATCCACAGAGGCATATGTATCTTATATAAAATGGCATAGTGTCTGCAGGCAATTTATGTAATTTTTCCCATATACTTTAAATCACTTCCAGTTGCTTTTTATACCTAATACAATGTAAATGTTATACTGTATAGCTTAGAGTTTGGTGACAAGAGAAAGAATCTTCATATTCATTACTAATGCAATTTTAAAAAATATCTCCAATCTATGATTCATAAAACCTGTAGGTGCAGATGCTCAGGATATAGATGGTCACCTGTATATATAAGTGAAAACTGTTTCCAGGGAGACCGAAAATGTTAAGCCTAGATCCAACATCCTACCATCCAATTATGGCTGCTTCTTTCTAGTTACATTCTTGCAGCTAAGTTATTTAGCCACTACCTATACCTAGCACCATTCACTATCAAAGTAAGGTTAATGGCTGTGTATAATGCATAAGGATGCTATAAGAATTAATGCATCTAAGGAGCTTAGGTAATTACCTGGCAAATAGTAAGTGCACAATAAATCAACTATTTGCATTATGTCATTCAGTTTTCATATCAGTGCTTTAAGGTAGGTATTACTTACCCTGAAGCTCTCTGTGTCTTAGGTTCCTTAAGTAAATTTACAGAAGTGGCCAAGCAAGACTTTAAATATAGGCTACTTACAGGACAACGATCAAGTTCCTAACCATTACACATACACATATGCACCCTACACATACTTTAGAACTTTCTAGAAATCCCATTCTCCTGACCTAAGTTTCTGAAATACTCTGTTAATATTTAAAATAGTGACCAAATCTAAGAAGGTTAAAATCCCATTTAAAACTATCCCACTTTAATGTTATTTCTTTCAGTAATTTCAGATAGTATTATTCAAATTCTTGAACATGCTTTGGTAAGTTAGTACTTTTTGTTGTTACATTAATAAATATGCCTAAGTTAACATAAATGTTGCTATTACATAGGGCTCCCTATAAATACCAAGCAACCCAGGTTATTGCCAAGTCAGGTTGTTCTTCATAAGCTGAAAGTAAGGCACATTTCTGAACATAGAATTCACTCAACTCATTGAGCATCCAGAGGTTAGGCTGGTGCCTAAACAGAACCTTTACCTCCATGTTCTAGCATCTATGGTATGTAAAGATACTCTACAGGCTAGCAAAAGGTGCATAGGACTGCTGTTTTATATCTAACACTCTTTTTGACAAATTACCTTGCAATGTTTAAAAATTATTCAAAAATCATTACTCCTAAAATAAGAGCTATACACGGCCCATGTATAGCTGAAATGTGTTAAAATGTGTTAGCTGAAGCAATCTTTTAACCCTCTAGAAAATATCTGAAATTCTGCAATTTTGGTAGCAGTATTTTAAGACTATTTAGTAAAGGTCAAGATTCAGTGGAATCATTATGGAAAAGTGGAACTTGCAAATTGCTAAAGTCTGCCTCATTTGCATATTGGAAAGATAAGGATGGGACAGGCAATATCCCTGGTCATTTTGCCATTTTTGAATTTATATTCTTTTTAATTAAAATATTTACATCCTTCACTCTTTCCATGCCTCTTATTCTCACTTTCATGGCCTCTTTAACTATTCTGTGTGTGTGCGTGTGTGTATATATATACCTATACATCTATACATCTATACACATATGTTCCAATTAGCATTTTCTGTGTGTATGATTTCAGCACTGGCCACTTAATACTGAATTTCACATTAGAAGCTCATCTCTAGGGAAGACTATTTCTCCTTCTCTCAGCAGTGGTTCAGGGCCTGTAGCTCTTTATCTACAGGTAAGGTCTTGTGAGATGTCGCACATCCATGTTGCCATGTCAACTGGTCTTGTCAATGTTCAGGTATTGCTTAGTCAGTTATATTGTTGAAATTGTATGGGTATAAATTCTGTACAGAAAGAAAAGTTAATTTGAAGATCCAGGCTTGAGATCCATTTGCTCTTTTTTTGTGCTGAGGAAAGTATGAAAACTTAACTTCATATTTAGTAGTCTAGTATTAGTGGAAGATTTAGCACTGATAAGATAAATCAGACATGATTCTTGATACCACCATTACCAATACACAGACACACAGATACACACGTAAAGAGGATAAGCACAAGAGATGTGAATGAGTGGAAAGTGTCTTCCCCAGGAATCTGATGGCTGTTTTTGGAAGAGAGGTGACTTGGATGAATAGAAATAACTTGGGCAAACTGAGAAGTCAGAAACATTGCCATTTCTATTAGGAGACACAGGTGCCAAGAGACAGAGCAGGGCACATCAACAGTAATATCCTGGTGCTGGAGCCCTGGTAATATGTGATGTAAGGTAAATGATGCTCAATGTGTGTGTTCAATATTCTCAGTTCTTCTAAAGAATATCTGCTTTCTGTCTGGGAATGGTGTTGGAAGTCATAATCTGTTTTGAACTTGTAAACAATGCCTCAGTTCTATGCCTCTGTTTCTAGAATTCCTTCTTTCCTGTGCTTTGTTTACTGTCTTTCCCTTTGCATTCTGAAAGGACATTTTTATGTACATCATAGTTTCTTGTTGCATACATGAATCAGTTTTGCTTGCGATTTTAAAGATCATTTTATTATTTTTATAATTTTATAATTTCTTCATAAACAATATTTTAACAGATAACACGATATCATTTTTTAAGTATCACAAGTTTGTTCTAGATTATCAGTGACATCATTTGAATGTGTCTCTTCCAAGATTTATATTGAAATTTAGTCCTTATCATGTAGTTATTATGAGGTGAGGCCTTTTGGGAAGTGATTAAATTGTAAGATCCCTGTCTTTATGAACAATTTAATATCCTTATAAGACAGACACAAGAAAGAGTTCATGCCTTTTTCCCTTTTGCAATTTACAAGCTTTCAACAGATACCTCATGTGGGCACCTTGAATTTGGACTTCCTTGAAAACAGTATTAAAAGAATAAATGTGTGCTGTTTTTAAATTACCTGTTAGAGTATTAAAAATGAACCAAGATAAACATTAACCAAGTTTTTATTGGATCTCAGCAGAAGTTATTGAAAATGCTACTTTCAGTTCTTGCAGTAATTTCACTGCATCCTTATTCTCTTCTCTTGAATGATTGGGGAACTTCCCTCTTTTCTACATAGAGCAGAACGCTTCCTGGGCTCCACACCATCCATCCATTGTTTTGTTTTCAGTCATACCCAGTGAGGATATCTATACTAGACTTTGTAAGAGCTAAAAAATATGATTAATCTTATGGACTTGGAAGCTAATTGAAGTTTTAATTATAGAGCAGGATTCTGTTTTCATTTGCAAAACTCAAAGACTCAAATTCATTCCCCTGTAAGTTCCCCTTTCTTGTTAATGTGATGACCTGAGCTGAGAATGTCTCCTCTTCATCTTTCTCACTCTTTGCCATTGCAGAATGTATGACTAATGACAGTGTTGAAAAGGGAGGAGGAGAGTGGGAGGAAGAAATGATCATCACTACTGTACCAGACATTTCTCTGAGATCTTTACATTAATTATCCCATTTAGTCCTGGCAAGAACTTTTTGAGACAGCTGCTATTTTGTCCCATGTTACTTATAAGGAAGCAAAAGTATAGCTAGATTAAGTCACCCAAAATTTTGACAAAATCAAGATCACTTAGTATACTATCTAGCTGAGTTCAAAGTCTGTTCTCTTGACCTGGGTAAATTTTTATTTGTTTTACAGAGTCTTTTGCTTGCCCTAGTTTGTGTGTCCTGATCTACCCTGTCCTTTGCCTGCATATAGCTTGCTTTGCCTTAAAGGATGTTCCAGGATGCAATGATCCATCATTCACACCTCCCACTGCTTTCTACTGTTCATCATATGGCATTTGAAACTCTGTAGAAGGAAAATGGAGAGGAGTTGGGAAGATACTGTCCCAACTCAAAGACTGTCATTTAGT